>NC_136069.1:1311563721-1311691221 GCF_964261635.1 Lissotriton helveticus | reverse complement strand
CGTTTAGTTGGCGGCGCCGTAGGAGCGTCTGAAGGCGTGTGAACAGACTTCGACGTCCGTGCCGGAGCAACAGAGGCCGACTCTTGACGGACGGCCTTCTTGGAGGATGAGTACTTGTGCACCTTCTGCGGCGCTGTTGGCTCGATAACCTTCTTCGACTTCTGTGGACCAGGGGTGGACGGAGTCGATGAAGGAGCAGGTTTTGACATTTGTCGTGGGACGTCGGCCATCTTAGATGTTGTCGAGTCCGTTAGTTTCAGTTTCGTTTTCTGCTGGACGTCGGGCATTTTAGGTGTTGTCGAATCCGGTGGTTTCGGTTTCGATTTTGCCTGGACGTCGGCCATCTTGGGTGTTGTAGAAACCGAAGGTTTCGGTTTCGATACGTTGGATGGCGGCTCCGCTTGAGTGTCCGTGGCCGGGCTAGAATGCGGGGCCGGGGATAGCGGTGCAGGGTCGTGGGTAAGGCCGAGTGGCGATCCCGTGACCTGAGCCTGTATAATATAGACTTCGAGGCATAGCTCTTCCTCTGAGCTATCTTCCGCGGCCCCATAAACTTCTTCGTCGTCCCCTACCTCCTCGACGTATTCAATGTCCTGGTCCTGTCCTTCGATTTGTTCCTCGGGATCGGACTGGACCTCCGTCGACGGTGGTGAAATTTGGAGATGATGGCTACCGCCTTCCTCCGCAGGGTCGTCGAATATGTTGTCGGGTGCCGGTGTCGCTCGCTGGGCCTCGAGGCGCGCCGCGCGCCGATGCTTGAGCGTCTTCTTTGACCTGAATTTCGAGCAGGCCATGCAGTCGTCTTCGTTGTGGTCCGGTGACAGGCATTTATTACAGACCGGATGCACATCGATGTGTGGATATTTGGATCCACAGACGGGGCAGAACTTAAACGGGCTCCGCTCCATGTTAAGGTCGTCTGGTCTAGCTGCGACGAGAGGGCCTCGAAGTGCGAAGAGTAACTAGACTCCGTAGATTTCCGGCTCAGAGAGTCGGACGACGCTCGAGACTGTGCGCAAACAATACCGACGCTGGTAACGAAGGCATTTTGGCCTTAAGAACAAAGTTTATCGGTTCCGACACAGAGACGTCGAGAACCACATCCTGTCGTGTATTTCTATAGGTTCTGATTCGATCCCCCTATTCCTGACCCTATTCTGGTTAAACTTACTAGCTAGTTAACTAACAGTCAGCCCATGAGGCAAGAAATCCCCCATGATGCAGATACCGTTATCTGACGCAGTCACACTACGGCACAGGAACGTGTTATCTGATTAGGTCATAACGCTTGAGATCTAATTAGACAAGCGACATTCCTCCAGCCCCTGATAAGGCATACGACGTTCTCATAACAAATCAAACCTATGACAACCTGGATAATCCGTGCGGCCATTGTTTTGATTTCACAGAGAACTTTAGTAAAGAATGTGCTAACGAGCAAGTCGTATGACATCTTTATTGACGTACCTATGTCCATCCTTACGTCAATCTCGGCACCTTTAAGGTATAAATATTGCCGACCTTGCCCTATGCAAACACACGCGTGGTGACAAGACGGAGCAGCCATACTTGCCGAAGCCGAGAGCAGAAGCAGACCCCGCAGGCAGCAGCCCCGCCTTCCTGACGCGCTGAGAGACGCGCTGCTATCTCAAGCCGAGAGACCCAGCACCGGCGCTTCCGGGTAGCCCTCGCAGGCAGCCTGGAATATCGAGAGCAGAGAAAGAGATACCATTCCTCATTCATCCTAAATTCCAGGTACAGAACTGAATAACCCCTCCTAGAGAATTCTTTAGTTATTCACTTGGCAAAAACAAACTTAAACTAAACTGTAACTTTCTATTCCCGCCCACGCATTAGACTTAGGTCAGGTACACGGGGTAGGCGTATTTAGAAACACCAGTTGAGTACGTTTAGTCAAAGGTATATGTGTATGTAAATATATTTTAATCATTTTAAACATCATATGGCTCAGAAACCATATCAATGTTTTTACAGTATTATTTTATACTATTGCTTCTAATGTATGCACTTTACTTAACTATAAGTATTGCAATAATATCGATCCATTTCTCTTGTACGAGAAAAGAGACTGATCAATAAATAACATCTTTTATTGAACACGCCCGTCTCTTCCTTTTCTCTACATTCTGATGAGACTAAGAATGCACGTACTGACTGAGTAAAATAATTGCCTTGTGCTCACACGACTCTTGAGATTGACTCTTGATTAGGGGAGAGCAAAGTTGTCATGTTCTATGGTTGTCAGAAACTAAATCCCTTCTTGTCTAATCAGGGGAGTTCATCCTTCCTTGAACATTCGAGAAAGTTTCTAGCGAACTCTGAGCTTAGCTGGCAAACCCAAAAATTAAGTCTAGTATCGACAGTAGTAGACCTAGTTAACGTCTGGCCTAGGCCTTTACTGCTGTAGGCACTATTCCAATGCGCAGAGCCTATTGGGAAAATAGGAGCTACACTACATGGCGCCCAACGCGTTTGGAAAGGGCGATAAAACTAACGTAAGACATTTAGAGTAACTCAGTCGTGCTTTCTCACTCAGACCCCTTTTCCCAAATACTCCAAAGACGTCTGGAGTGGGTGAAAGGTTATTATATCCTCCAAAACCTCGCAGGAGGGAACTCCTATGTATGGTTCTTGGTCTAGTCAACGTTGAAGGATAAAACAGTTCCAAAATATTGTGCATCTAATCTCTGTTTCCATAAAGAAACCTGATCTGCAAACAAAAATAATACCATCCTGTCAGTAAAATGGGAGACAGCGATGGAGAAAGAGAGGCAATTAGATTAGCTACTGAAATAGCAGATGCTGATGCTACCATGCAAGCAGCAGACGCGGATATAATACTTATTCCGGTCATTAAAAGGAGATCTATAACCTTAAAACTTATAGAAAATGGACTGACACCTAGAGGTGGCACAGTCATATTCGTAATTGAGGCACACGAATATCGGCAGACAGAGGTATACTATACATGGATACATTTTCCAGCAGCAAATGCTGTAACAAAGTACTTCCACTATTACAAAGTAGAGGAACCTCCTGAAACGTACACTCCTTTCGAGGAGGTGGAAGTACCACTCAAATTCCAAGAGCATTTGCTCTTATTTGATGGCGCCCTAATACATAACAATCACATTACAAGGCTCGGTCCTTTAGGAAGACCAGGAGCAACGTGGCCGGTCCTAGCCGGATACACACCACATCCAGACATCGAAAGAATGCCTGCAGCAGAGCTATTAATACAGCTAAAACAACTACTAAAAATTCATAGACAATTAGTTCAGTATGTAATGCGGACTTCAACAATTCAGCCAGCAATTAAAATTCCACAGCTGACCCCTCACCAGGGGAACACAAATAAAATCACACCACAGAACATCCAATCCTGCCTAGGTAAAGTTCCAGCTAAACGGGAACAAATACCATTCTGGTTGGCACAGAAAATTACCCAAATAGAGGCGGTGTTTCCTGACACTACCCCATTAGAAAAACACAGGATTCTGACTATATGTCTCCCAATGGGAATCGCACCACACATTGAGGACTGTGACACTTGGGGTACAGTCTTTGCTTCCATCTATACAAAAACGCACGGTGTTCCATCCATTTCGGTGATACCAGATGTGCTAAAACAAATTCAAGATGAATACGGTCCAGAACCTGCTTTAACTCTCGGTATGAAATTACTGAAAGACTTCAAGCAGGTCTCGGCTATATTACTAGCCAACATAAAGGGTGAAGCAGCAAACGTGGCGATCCGCCAGAGGTTAAAAGAGACAGATATAGCAGACCAACCAGCTGAAATTGCCAGAATCATAGAAAAATCCTATGAAGAACTAGGCAGAGATAGTCTAGGTGGAATACCAGTAAAACCGCAACTGACTACAAGTCCAGAAAAAATATTTTTTAATAATAATTCACCAAAAAAGAACTGGGATGGAAATAAACAATCCAATCCTAAAGAAAAGAAATTCCAGTCCAGAGGAAGGTCTCCTAGGCGAAGAGAGAAATCTCCGAACCCGAGACAAAGGTCACCTCAGAGTGAACCCTCTGGGAATAGATATAACCTTAGAAATAGGGATAATATTAAAAAACCTGATAGATATCAAGACATTGATACACGTCCCTCTCAATCTTTTCAGAATTCCTCGCAGAAATCGGAAAGAAGAGGACGATCAGAAGAGCACGCCAAGTCCAAAGACAAGGAACCTGCTCAACTGAAAAAGAAATCACAATTTCCAAAAAAGAAGGTAGCCAGTATCAAGGTAGTTAACAATGCCGAGAATACTGAGGACACAACTGAAAAACGGAGAATGGGCTCAGACAATGCTAGACAGCGCAGCAGAGGTGAGCATAGCTCGCAAAGTCCTTATGAATCATCTGGAGACAGTGGACACGAATGAATACCTTCAAGTGGAAACTGCAGACACCAGAGTTAGCAAGCCCCACAAGATATACGAGATAACATTACGTATAGAGGGAGATAAGACTAGGAAAATAAGGGGACTATTTTGGGATAACCTATCCAAGGGCTATGACATCCTTCTAGCTGAAAAAGACTGGCCACCAGAGTTTGTCAGGGAGTGCCCTCATGGCGAAGAAGTAATTATGCCTGCCTTCTCGAATCAAATACCGATTCATAAAAAATATACACTTGCTAGAAAGTGGGCAGTGGCCTTAGCACCTGCTTTATATAAAAATCATGTAGGATGGGATGAGGATTCTCCTCCTCACAAAGTCCAGTTAAAATCACAACCTACTGCACAAAGGCAGTACCCAATTAAGCAAGAAGCTAAAAAACAAGTAAATGAAATACTAGATCAGCTAGAATACCAAGGGGTGATTGAAACTTGCACCTCACAAATGAACAATCCTTTATTTCCGGTCTCCAAACCAGACAATTCGTACCGTCTAGTTTTGGATTACCGACACCTTAACACATGTTGCAAAACTTTTGCAGTGCAAAACTCACACAGTGCTGCACTAATGAATAACATAGTGCGCAAAAAATACAAAACAACCTTGGACATCTCCAACGGATTCTTTTGTCAAAACATAGCACCAGAGAGCAGATATTTAACTGCATTCTCAGTAAATGGCACTCAAAAACAATTCTGTCGGTTAGCCCAGGGGTACAAGAACAGCCCGGGGGTATTCTCAGCGAGAGTAACAGAATTACTACAACTATATGATGATGAAGCATTATCTTATGTCGATGACATTTACTTAACAGATGATGACTTGGAAACTCACTTGAAAAGAGTGAACACCATAATACTTGGTTTCGCTGCAGAGGGTTACAAATTCAACTTCAAAAAGTCCAGAATTGCCCATCTGACGGTCCTATTCTTAGGATATGAGTTATCAAGTGAAGGCAAAAGCCTGGCAGACAATTTCCTAGAGAAATGTGCCGTAATCCAAGCTCCTAAAACACTAAAAAACCTACAGTCAATTCTAGGCTTCCTAAATTTCGGAAGAACTTACATTGCAAATTACGCAGAAAGGGTCAAACCCCTTTACGATCTAATTAAACCAGACTTTAAAAGATCCAGTTGGACTCAAGCACACACAGAAATTTTGAGATCCTTACAAACAGACATGCTAATTAAAACAAAATTAGAAACCCGTGATAATACACGCAACCTTGTGATCCGAGTCATCCCAGGGAGATACGGATTCACATACCTAACCTCTAATGAGGGAGATAAGGTACCAATTGCATTCAAATCACATTTGTACACAAAAGCTGAACAGAGATTCAACAACAAAGGAAAAATTGTTCAAGCAGTTCAAACCGCAATAGCTAGAGAAAAAGACATAGCTGACGGTAGACATATCACAGTCAGAACAGCAGAATCAGCTTTTGAGGCATTAACAACACCGTGTAATTTACCAACAACAACATTGGATCCAGAATGGTTACAATGGGTAAATTCAATCACAACGGACAAAGTATATTACTTCTTTGATCCAGAACTAGAAGAATTAAAAAATCTAAAATATGAAAAAACGTATCCTCTGCCAATCGACATTCTGCCTCTACGACATTACGCCTGTGTAATCTATACAGACGGACATGCTCAACCCTCCGTTTGGGGAGAACATGCATACAATCCCACATGTGAGATTACAAAAGAAGTGTGGCACGGAGGTAAACTAAGACCTCTATTAACAAAATCACACTCAGTAGAAACTAATTCAGAACTACAAACTGAAATATTAGCTTTGAAAATGGCGCTAGATAATGCGGATCGCGAATTCCCGACGCTTATAGTGTCAGATTCATATTTCTGCGTCAAAGCATATAACAAGGATTTGCAGACCTGGATTCAGAACGATTACAAAGATGACACGGATGCACCAATAAAGCAGAGACTGCTCTGGGAACAGGTAGCTCTTTTGAAAAAAGAACTACCAAAGACTCACGTGACACACTCACTGAGTCACCAGCGTGATGGCGTTCACGTTGTAGGGAATTCATTGGCTGAAACAGCCGCAGCGGCAGCCAGTAAACCGGCTCCCGTAGATCGAAAAAAGCGTACATTAAAATACATTGACGGCGAAACATTGCTGGCGGTGAAAACGTCATCAAAAGGCGACTGCTCAGCGTTACCGATCAATTATCCACTCAATTATACATACATAATCGATGCAAACTCCGTCCCTTTTGCTCGAATCCCTGGAGTGGGGGATAGAGTGATTCCAAACATGGACAGGAGAAACTTGTTAATCGCAGACGCACACATGGGCGAGGGTCTCAGACACCATAAATTAAAAGATTCTCTGGAAGAATTACAATCACGGTACTGGTGGCCAGGCATGAGCCTGCACTACACCATGTTTGTAAAAAACTGCCCAAACTGCAACAGAGATCGCAGTGGGGAGAGAAGCAGTTTAATACCTCGTCGTATCAAGGCAGATAATATTACCAGCAAAAAGAATGGCTTGCGATTAACATATACAGGCTAGTTCCCACTTATAATGTAGATCCACAACACTCGGCTGACGTCCGGACTGTTATACAAGATTTGCGAGTCTAAATGGCATATACGCTAAGAGCATGCTACGTTCGACCAATTTTTTTTCCTTTTCTCAGGCAATCCAGCCTGGGGGGGGAAAGAATGGCCAAATGAGCACAGCCCAGCGGGAATCTTCTCACTTCCTTCCTGAGGGTATGGGATGGTGTAAAGAAAAAACCAAGACAGAAAGCAATCTATAATAGAAAGGATATTAGGTTCGGGAGCTGGGTGGGTCAAACATCTAATAAGTGTCCAACGTAGTCTTAATAACTTGCCAAGAAATTCTCTGAAGGGATTCAGTCCGTACGAATTATTATTCGGAACTAGGATGTTGATCTCTGACCTTGATAGTCAGACTTCAGTGGTAACAGAAAAAAGCTTTGATGTCAAAGACCGTTTGGCTATTTTGCAGGACTTAAACAAAACAAGAAAAGACCTGAGCAACATACAGTTGAAAGAACAGCCAACGACCACTGAAGAATCACCACCTGTCCCAGCAAGACCTGTCTGGATTCCAAAAGTCGGGGATCTAGTCAGGGAGAAGATCGCGGTAAAGAAGGAATTTGGGCCTTCTTACAGAAAAGCAGTTCCTGTATTGTCTGTCAACGGGACAAGATCAGTTGTACTACCGCCACTTGCTGGAAAAAAGGAGAACCGAGTTGTATCCATCGACCTGGTAAAACCACAACATGTGGCCGATAACAAACAGTAGGCCAAGTGGACTCCCAATAAGTAGCAGAACACCAAGGTTTGCTACCAGTACAGAGGTCCTATCAAAGAGGCTCATCACATTCGAAACGCCTACGGAAGAACAACAAGGACTATGCAACAATGCAATAGAACTTAGACCTCTGAAAACCCAAATAAAGACATTTAGCAGAGACACACCAATCTATACAGAAGTACCAAGTGAAAATGCGAGAAACAAAAATCCTGAACCAATTGGAACAATTGACAGAACTGCATCCGGTTACTTCATCAACTTCGATGATTCCTCTGACGGCTTCAGCGAACAAAAGACACAGCCATCATCAAAATCCTTTAAAGACAAAGCTAAGGAACTTTTGAAACAACTGAAAGAAACATATCTAGTTTCTCCATGGATTGAATTTTGGGTGGGTTTTGGTGCATTTATCCTCATACTTTGGCTCATCATGGTATTTACCTTGGGACGCTTCATTGAGGGAAAATATGCTAAAATGGACACAGCAAGTCAGAACATCAACTTGGTCCTCAAACCACACACATCTTCACACGTCGAGAAAAGAGAACTTTCTTCAGAACTTTCTTCAGCCAACTTCACAGCAATTCCAATATCTGGTGGGGTAGCCTGGGACAACACTGACTATGAAATTTATGGTCCGGTCGAGATCCTGAAATATCCACACCAAATCAAGATCTCCTTGAGTGACTTTGCAAAACCAAACTCATTTGCTGATGATTGGGACTTTGAAAGTATAAACAATATGATGTCTGACTTAGTAATGTCTGCTAAATTTACAAAACATGATTATTTGCAGGGTTCTACAAATTATGACAGCATGTACTGCTATAACCATTATGGTAACCATTTCTTGCATAAATCTGCACAACCTAGAAATGTTTTAAATTTTAATCAATGGGAACATTGTGCTACACCTCCAAAAGGGAGCTCTAGAACCGTGTATGGCAAATATTCATATTTTTCAGGTTTTAACATAACTAATGCTGAAACATTTTATTACAAATTGTCAAACAAGACAGGGATGAAAACCATGATAACCAACACAAAATTGATATATTCAGATTCTTTCTTTGAAAAAATGAATACTTTTGGATTTGATTATTGGGACAAACATGTTGATTTGAAAAGTGTTTGGGGCACAAAAGAATGGCAAGTACAGGGTTTAGAAGCTTTGTTTAGAGCCTGCATGATCCCAGAACAAATGATATTTTTAAATGACACCGTTCAACAAACCACCTGTCTTGGCTTAGCCAAAATCAAAGATTTAAATAACCTGTCTATTCCAAAGCCAACAATGTTTAGCAATAACTCTGAAACAGATGAAGAAATAGACATAAACCATATACTTAACCAAAACAGAACACATCCTGATTGGAAACAATGGTTGATCTGGCCCACAGATACAAATAACTGTCAAGATAGACTCCTGAATAAAACACAGGGTTTCAAAATGACCAGGCCAGACCCTAGATATCCCCAAAGACATCACCCAGGGATAATAACAACCTACAGTGTGGGCAAATTATGCCTTCAATGGCTACAAACTTCCACACTGCCTGAAATTAAGCAACACCTAACTTTACTTACTGATGGTGCTGACTTGCGTGATTTCATAATGGGACCACGCAAACAGCGTCAAAAGCGTTTCATAGCAGCCTCTGTATATGCAGCATACAATGAGGCCTGGAAGGTTACTCAAATTGAAACAGCAGAAAGAATACGGGAAATTGACCGTATTAATTTGGAAAAATCACTTTCTGTAGTGGACAATGGGTTAATGACTCTGTCCTCCAGAATTTTTTCATTGGACAGCATTGTGTCTTCAGCAATCGATATATTATCGCAAGACTTACTGTTATTACAACATGGTCAGTCACAATTGCGTTCTATTGTACAGCTTGGCTGGACGTTACAAAATCTGCGTTCAGGCTATGTGCCTTGGCGTTTAATCAACACAACGTCACTATTCCAAATCTTTAACCTTACTGATAGACAAATCGGTATGGCTCAGAAGGGTGCTGATTATACAATCTTGAGCATTGAAAAACTAGAAAGATTACCGTTGACAATGTCAGAACGACCTGTCAGTGAATGGATAATCCACGGAATCATAAATATTCCAATCTCAACCTTCAGGTTTCAATACTGCCAAAAATATATACAGGCTGGCATGTACGAGAAATTGGTTAAGGGGTACCTTAAAACAACATGGAACCTGCCCTATTCACATGCATGTGTCAGTAACAAAGGACAGAAAGTGTTTCTTAGTGGCAACAATTGTGCTATGTCACTAAGCGGCACGCTTCTGTGTAACGGTATTAGTTTGCACGGAGCCTGTGAAGGGAATTCATACAACCTTTCATGTCACCAGCAAGGCGCACCTGCAACTGAAATAGAACCATTCTTTCAAAGACTCTATAATGGGAGTTACATTCTTATTGTAGACCGCAGATGCTGTAGTCTTATGCCCGGGACTCCTTATCTCGTCACTACGACGGCGAAGGTCAAGTGCTGTGGACGTTCTTTGTTTCCCAGCTCCTTTCCAGACAGGGAGGCAAGGGCATGGCCCAGTTTGAAAATTACTTCTATTCGAATAGACACTTTAAGCAGAATGAAAACAGTGCTTCTTCAGACGCCTACAAGGCTCACGTCATCTAAAGAAACGTATGATCTACAAGTCGCAAGGACGACTGCAGAGATACATACATTATTATCAACTAATTCCCCCGTACATTTCGCGGAAATCCTGAGCGAAATCTTAAATATTTCTGATACCACAGGGGTCTCAAAGGTATTTAAGACAGTATTTTCGATGGCATTAACACCATTCAAAGCCATACTGGGTATTTTTCCAGACTTCGTCCATTCGATTTTTGGCGGACTTCCCCTGATCCTAGGACTAATTGCAGGAATCCTATTCCTAGTCCTTATTTTTCGTTATGGCAACCCATGTCACAGATCAAACTCTCGCGACAATGGAAGATACGATCCTAGCCATTGGATACCGGGACCGGATATCAAAAATCCTGGGACTATCCCGGCTTAGAGACCTAAACATGACTTGGTTTCTATCATTTTGACCAATGTGGCAAAGGTGTGTTTTACCTGTACTAAGGTGTCTGCTATGCGGAGAAGAATGCGTGTTAGACACCTGTCTGACGCTACAATCGGATGCGCCGGTGGATGCAGATACACTGTTGGTTCCTACCAAGGTTCACGCACTGTGCTGCCCTCAAAGGCTGCCAATTCTGATGACGGCATTCCTGGAATCTTCACCACTGCGATTGAAGAGTAGTGAAGTTCAAGATGAAAGCAGCATCGAACAGGTACGACCTTCTGTCAGCAATGCAAATCAGAATGTCAATGGAGACAATCATGCGCATGAATGCATGGTTACCCCTATTTCCGACTTAGAGGAACTTTCCCATGAAGCTGTTGACAGTTTTTTCGAAAGCCTGAATGATATGATGTTCTCTCCGGAACAGAAATAGAGACTTTTGAGTAAACTCGCACACGGCGTTCCCTGAATTCGGCCTTCAACTTTAAAAATAAAGTCACATGAACAATTACAATCCAGTTCACGGACAGCAACTTTTTTCAGCAAGCCCCTAAAATATTTTTCTATATATTTTTTCCCGGGACACTGATTTTCTGCTTAAAGTAAGAGACTATTCCTAGAGAACTAAGATTTCTATTTTAGATACTTTATAGACTTTATAGACTTTAGCTGCCCGCTGGTATGTTCGCAATAGATTTTATGTGATGAAATGGTTTCGACTTTTTTTCTGTATAGCCATATTAAGAGCCATTTCATGTGTATTTCTCATATACCAACAATCAATAATGCATAACAATGCGTGTTCACTTTTGCATCAAATTCATAGCTTAAGTGCATACAATATATATGACTGCAATTTTTCAGTATATTTGAAAATTTCGAAATGCATTTATGTATTTTGGGGTGGTAAGGTATACACTATACTCTATAGTATGTTGTACTATGTTATACTATGCATAGATTAGTAGATATGACCATAGTTAGCGTGGAGTGGGTGTCGTGTATTTCTATAGGTTCTGATTCGATCCCCCTATTCCTGACCCTATTCTGGTTAAACTTACTAGCTAGTTAACTAACAGTCAGCCCATGAGGCAAGAAATCCCCCATGATGCAGATACCGTTATCTGACGCAGTCACACTACGGCACAGGAACGTGTTATCTGATTAGGTCATAACGCTTGAGATCTAATTAGACAAGCGACATTCCTCCAGCCCCTGATAAGGCATACGACGTTCTCATAACAAATCAAACCTATGACAACCTGGATAATCCGTGCGGCCATTGTTTTGATTTCACAGAGAACTTTAGTAAAGAATGTGCTAACGAGCAAGTCGTATGACATCTTTATTGACGTACCTATGTCCATCCTTACGTCAATCTCGGCACCTTTAAGGTATAAATATTGCCGACCTTGCCCTATGCAAACACACGCGTGGTGACAAGACGGAGCAGCCATACTTGCCGAAGCCGAGAGCAGAAGCAGACCCCGCAGGCAGCAGCCCCGCCTTCCTGACGCGCTGAGAGACGCGCTGCTATCTCAAGCCGAGAGACCCAGCACCGGCGCTTCCGGGTAGCCCTCGCAGGCAGCCTGGAATATCGAGAGCAGAGAAAGAGATACCATTCCTCATTCATCCTAAATTCCAGGTACAGAACTGAATAACCCCTCCTAGAGAATTCTTTAGTTATTCACTTGGCAAAAACAAACTTAAACTAAACTGTAACTTTCTATTCCCGCCCACGCATTAGACTTAGGTCAGGTACACGGGGTAGGCGTATTTAGAAACACCAGTTGAGTACGTTTAGTCAAAGGTATATGTGTATGTAAATATATTTTAATCATTTTAAACATCATATGGCTCAGAAACCATATCAATGTTTTTACAGTATTATTTTATACAATTGCTTCTAATGTATGCACTTTACTTAACTATAAGTATTGCAATAATATCGATCCATTTCTCTTGTACGAGAAAAGAGACTGATCAATAAATAACATCTTTTATTGAACACGCCCGTCTCTTCCTTTTCTCTACATTCTGATGAGACTAAGAATGCACGTACTGACTGAGTAAAATAATTGCCTTGTGCTCACACGACTCTTGAGATTGACTCTTGATTAGGGGAGAGCAAAGTTGTCATGTTCTATGGTTGTCAGAAACTAAATCCCTTCTTGTCTAATCAGGGGAGTTCATCCTTCCTTGAACATTCGAGAAAGTTTCTAGCGAACTCTGAGCTTAGCTGGCAAACCCAAAAATTAAGTCTAGTATCGACAGTAGTAGACCTAGTTAACGTCTGGCCTAGGCCTTTACTGCTGTAGGCACTATTCCAATGCGCAGAGCCTATTGGGAAAATAGGAGCTACACTACAATCCGAACCCAATGGCGGAAAAAAACAATCTGGGGATGGAGTCGATGCCCATGCGCACTGTAGTCCAGGGGAGGAGCCACCTATCTCGTGATACTTCGAAGACTCTTCCAGGACAACAATGTGCAATCATCCGGACCCAACACTAGGCGGCGATCTATGCACTAGATATGAATTTAGCAGCCCACATGCCTCGAACCATGGATTCACCCAAGACACCAACGTCATCTTGAAGGAACACACTGCCAAAAGCATCTCCCACCCAAGGCCTGAGCAATATGACCACACACCATCCTAATGAAACTCCATTGGCTCCCCTTGCCGGCCCGCACCATCTTCAGGACGAGCTGCATCATTTACAGAGCTCTCATGACCAGCCTCCTGCTCATCTTGCAGACAAGCTCACCATCTCTGATGACTCTTGGTACAGCCGCAGCCAGGTCACCATCAAACTGCAGACTAAGAAGTGTCAAAAGAAAAAAACAAGACAGCAGGACTTTTGCATCAATACTTCCTAGGATCTGTAAGAGCAACCCTGAATCCTTGAGCACCGCCCCAAAACTGCTTCCAATTTAGGAGAGTTGAAGACACACTTCTTTAAAGAAAACTACATCAATGTATGAATTGTCCACAATCAACCTACCTCTCTTCTTACTCCATGTACAGTGCTCTGATGCCTTTTGGCTAAGTTTGCATCACACAAATACCATATACATACATAACTGTGTTGTATGGGTGGGGGAAATCCGAGAAAGGTTTATACTATGCAGCAGACCAGTAAACATCACCGAGGACAACACAGTGAATTTACTTTCTTGAAAAGTCTGCTGCCGATAGGGCGATTAATGAGATGTGGCTGGTACTTCAGAAACACGCGAGTTGATGACTGATTTTAATGGCTCCCATTGCTTTAGCAGTTCCAGTGTCTTTCTTAATAGTTGCAAGACTGGTGTCACCCTGTACAGGCATTCATTGTTTAAAGGTTCAGGAGTGAGGTGTGAGGCTGTGCACCATTTACTTAATTTATATATAGGTGCCACCCCAGGACACTGACATCAGTTACTTTTTCCACCAGGAGCAAGGCGCCACGATAAAGACTGACAACTGGTGTGAATTTCTAAAGCCCTTAGAATGGTGACCCTCACATTATAATCATTTTGCAGAGAGGGGAGAATCAGTAAGGAAGAAGGGGCTACATAGGGTCTCTACAAGAGAAGGAGTTATCGAAAGTGTGTAACTTTTTAATATTATACAGACTTCTAGCAGCAGAGTCTCTCTCAAGGCATTTCTCTAGGATGGACTGGAGTGTTGTATAAGTATTCTTTTTCCTCCTCTTTGCTGTTAGTTCTAGGTGCATAGCACTGGATAACATTAATGTTGATCCTCTTTCTTTGTGCCGAAGGTCAGTGTGATGATTCTGGGACCGTGGGCTTCCTATCCAATCAGAGCTCTGTTGGCTGCTGGCATTAGCATCAGTGCTAATCCGCGAGTATGTGGGGCAATCTGGCCTTGCTAATGCCAAGAATGGAAATGTTGTATTTTTTCATTTCTGCTGCCACTTAGGCTGTGTTGCCTGTCTCGTAAATGGTCCTCACATTCCATGTTCCGATAGTGATGGTTTTGTTTGAAAGCAGGTGAATTGGCTTTGTGGCTTCCACTGATTTCTGGCTTTCACCACAAGGCATCATAGCTCTCTGTGAAGGAGATTCCTCTCTGCCTAATGTGGGGATTTTATTCTGGCTTTTTGATTGGCGTTCTGTAACTGCGATGTTTTTACATGGTGGGGTAGCTTGAACCACACATTACCCTCCTGCTTTCGCAGTTGGGCTTGAAAAATCCCCATACTGATGGGAGACCTCAATGCTAAGATTGGAAGTGACAACACCAGGTACAAAGTAGCAAAGGGGAACCATAGCGACATAGCGACATGAACGATAATGGTGAAAGTCTCGCAGATCTCTGGGACCTGAACAGTCTTGTGATAGGCAGTAGTGTATTCCCACACAAAAGAATACACAAGGCAATGTGGGTGTCACCAGACCATTCAACAGAGAATCAGATCAACCATGTCTGCATTGCTAAGACGTTCCAGGGGGTCCCTGCAGGATGTGAGTGGTGAGAGGAGCGAACGTGACGTCAGACCATCACATCATCGTGGCCAGGCTAAAGCTGAAGACAACATGGATGAAACCGACAAACTAGCGCCAGCGATGTAACACCCTCCTAAAAAATGCACAGAAACGGAGCGAATAATCATTAAAAAGTTTCAAATCCTGCAAGAACTATAGGACAACAGAAACCCAGTAGAAAGTAAGTGGGAGAAGAACAAAGAAATAGTACCATCGACCTGCCAGGATGTACTGAGACGCAAGAAACACCAGCATAAATTGCTCTCCACCGAGACGCTGCAAAATCCAAGAGAGAAAGGAAAAGGAAGCTGCAGTCAACACCAGCCGAACAAGAGAACAAAAAGCAAAATCTTAAGGTGAATACACCAAAACCAAGAAGGAAGCAAAGAGAAGCTTAAAAGCAGACAAACAAAGATTTAACAATGGTCTTGCCACAGAAGCCCACGAAGCAGAAAACCATGGAAACGTGAAAGAATTCTACAACGTGACAAGGAAACTCCCCAGTAGAAACAGCAAGCCAGAAGGATCTGTTAAAGACAAACTTGGAAAGGCAATCATGGCAAATGAAGGCGAACAACGAAGATAGGTGGAGCACTTTGAAGAACTGCTCAACCAGCCAGTGCCAGTCTCCACCAGACATACATCCAGCTGACAAGGACGTTTTTAATTAACTGCAGCAGATCAACTAAGGAAGAAGATGGAGAGCCATCAAACATCTGAGATATAAAAAGGCAGCAGGAACAGACATAATTCATGAAGAGGCACTGAAGGCAGACACTGAAACATCAGTAGGGATTGTCTGCACCATTTTGGAAGGTTTTGGGAAGAGGAAAAGGCGCTGTCAGACCGGAAGGAGGGATCTCTCATCAAGATTCTTAAGAAAGGTACTCTGATTAACTGCACAACCTATATAGGGACAACTCTTCAATAAACCATAGGCAAAGTGCTCAACAGAGTCATCCTGAACTGAATGAAGGAACAGATTGCAACACTGTGTACCATTATTCAGCAGTTGGTGGAATGGAACTCCCCCCTTTATATCAAGTTCGACTATGAGAAGGCATTTGAAAACTCCACGGCCATTTGTGTGTGCCATAAAAACCAGATATATTATTCAGGAACTCTTAAGAGGTAATGACCACCAAGATAGTCGATGGAGGACAACTCACATAAGCCTTCCAAGTGAGGACTCTAGGCTGCCTGGGTTGTTTGCCCTAGCCTTTTTCCTCCCTGCTGGCCATAGACTGGATCATAAAGACATCGACAGCAAGGAAAAGAAATGGGATCTGGTGAACATTTTGAACACAGTGCGATGACCTGACCCTACTCTCCCATACGCATCTGCAAATGTAAGTGAAGACAGCCAGGGTGGTAGCCGCATCAACACAAATTGAGATCAACATTAACAGAGGAAAACCCAAGATACTGAAGTCTAACACGGCCAGCACAACTGCAGTCACTCTTGCAGGCGATGCAATGGAGGAGGGGTGGTCTTCACTTACCTTGACAGTGCCCTAGAATAGCAGGGCAGCACAGACGCGGACGTCAAGCAAACAATTGTCAAAGCAAGGGCTGCCTTCATTCAGCTAAAGAAGATCTGTAGCTCCAAGGACCTAATGCTGCAAACCAAGATCAGGTTTTTTTAAATCAATCTAAAATCTGTCCTTCTGTATGGAGTAGAAACTAGGAGGACAACAGTGACCACCACCAACAAAGTCCAGAATTTCATCAACACCTGCCTGAGGCAAATCCTCAAAATCCACTGGCCAAACATCATCAGCAACAATGACTTGTGGCAGCAGACTTTCCAACTCCCTGCTCATGAAGAAATCCTGAAAAGATGCTGGGGCGGGATGGGTGACAGCCCTACAAGGCCGCATCAAACATCACAAGGCAAGCACTGACCTGGAACCTTCAAGGCAAAAGGAAAAAAAGGAAGGCCAAGAAACAAGTGGCTCCAAGGCTTCAAGGCTAGCTGCAAGGAGAAGGGTTACACCTGGAGTCAGAATGGAAAAAACAGAACAGTGGTGGCTGGAGAGTCCTGGTTAATGGCCTACTCCACAGGAAGGGTGGAAGGCGCAAGTAACTAATTAGCCATAAATTCCTAACCTTATAATCGATAACCAAGCAATACCTCCCCGGAGGTGGCTCTGCAAACCTTTTAAACCAGAAAGTCGTGCAGGACCAAACAGGCAAGACGCTCATCACGATGGACCTGACTGTCTAGGCAATAGTGCTTGGTAAAAGTGTGCAGAAATGCCTACGTTGCTGCCTAACAGATGCCCAGGATGTACTGCATGAATTCTAATGCAGTGGTCCCAGCTTTGGCTGTGGTGGAATGGGCATGCAGGTCCTCAGGTGGTTGCTTCTTGGTCAATGCATAATGCTCTGCATATAGATCTGCTATCTATCTTGAGATGGTCCGTTTCGGCAAAGCCTTCCCTTTCATGGCCTGATGATCCATGTAAAGTTGATCATCCAACCGTAACTATCGTGCAATCAAGGTAGCACAACAACACTCTTTTTGGGTCCAGCCAGTGGAGTAACTCCTCCTCATTAGGGGGATAAAGCGAAGCATAAAAAGCAGGCAAGATTTTGTTTTGGCCTCCATGGAAAGGAGTCACAACGTTCAAAGAAAGGAGACACGTCTCCAGAGTACCGGGTCGCCTGGAATAGAAGATGGTATAAGAAGTATGCACAGAGAATGCCTGCAATTTACTGACCCTCCTGGCTGATGTGATGGCCACTAGGAAAGCAAACGTGTTGGTTAGTAACCGGAGATGGCAGTTGAGCAGTGGTTTGAAGGGCGTGCACATCAAAAGAGTCCGAACCAGATTTAAATCCCATTGGAAGATGATGAATGGCCGGGGATAAAACCCGTCTTGGAGACCTTTAAGAAACCTAGTCACAATGGATGATTTACACAAAAGATTGGTCCGGCAACTGCAAAAATGCTGAAATGGATGAGAGGTAGCTCTTAACAGTGCCTACAGCCGAGCCCAAAAAGCCAAAGAAAGGACAAACATAAGACTGGGGAAAGGGGAGCACACAAAAGGATGATATTCCTCGAGGTACGCCACGTTGCAAATTTATCCCATCGTAAGGTGTACACCGTTTTAGCGGAAGGACACCTGGCTGACAGAATAATATCACAGACTTAAGGAGGAAGGTCGAAAGCAGTCAACTGTCACCGCTCAATCTCCATGCATGAAGGTGGAGGGTGGGCAGGTTCGGGTGCAAATCCACCTCTGTACCAGCGGCAGCAGATCCCTGGGAAGAGGCAGCCTGATTGGAGGACCGATGCTCAGGTTCAATAGCCCAGGATATCAAATTCCTCGTGACCAACTCTGAGCTCCAAGAATGACTTGTGCCCGGTCGCTCCTGATCTTCTTGAGAACTTTGGGCAGGAGTGGTATTTTATTGGCAGACCAGCATATTTGGGACTGGAGCTCTACTCAAAACGAAAAGTGTCTCAGAGCAAAAGACACCTTGGAAACCTCAGCGCAAAGAACTGCTGACCAAGGTTCATCCCATTCTTAATATAGACCTTGTGCCACCTCCTGATGGAGATGCCATTCGTGATCCACTAGGCATCGACGGCTGAACTTTTTCGCCCTACCCGTTCATAGAACACACCTGGTATTGAACCACCAGGTAAATGCCATGACGATGCAGCCATCCCCAGATACATAGGGCCTCTTGACAAAAGGTCTACAACCCCACCTCTGCCCTCTTAGTTGATGTTCCACATGGTGGTGGAGTTGCCCGTGAACACCTGCACCAGCCTTTCCATTATCTAAGGGAAAAAGGATTTCAATGTTAGTCGAATCGCCCGAACTCCAACAGGTAGATGTGGAGTCCATATTCTGCAGGAGACCAGAATCATCTGATGTTCACCGCTTCCAGATGGTTGCCTCAGTCCAGGAATGATGCATCTGTCTCTACAGTCAGCTCTGGCTGGTGAAGGGAGAGGTGTCTGCTGCTGACACAATTGAGGTTTGTCAGCCACCACTCTACGAGATCTGAACCACATCGGAAAGATCTGCATGATGCTGTGCCCACTGGAACTTCAGGTCACACTGCAGAGCCAACAAGCAGGAGGCAGGGAAAAATGAGATCCAACAGCCTCAGAGTCAGTCTCATCAAAATTCAGTATACAGGCTGAAACATGCACATAAATCATAGCCTGAATATCCTGGACTTGCCGCTCGAGAGGACAGGCCCGAAACTGAACTGCAACCAGAATGGCTCACATGAAAGGGAGCATCTACGAGGGAGTCAGGTGCAACTTCAGCGCCTTGATAGTGAACCAGAGTAAGTGCAGGAAGTTTGCCCTGTCTGGAAGTGGGAGAAGACTGCCTGTGGCAAACCCATCTTCAACAGCCAATCATAGAGGTAGGGGAAGACTGGAACGCCTGACCTCAGCAGATGTGCTGCAAACACAACCATCACCTTGGGGAACACCCAAGAGGCACTGGTAAGGCCAGCGGTTAGTATGTTAAACAAAATACTCTTGGCCAACTGTGACCCACAGGTAACATGTGCGGGCAGGCAGGATAACACTATCATCCAGTCTCCTGGGTCCAAGGCAGACAGGACTTGAGCAAGCATGAGCATTTTGAATTTCACCTTTTTGAGGAAGTTTGAAAAGGTGCAGTTTTAAGATAGGACAAAGACCCACATTCTTTTTTGGGGAACCAGAAGGTAGCAGATATTGCAGCCAGGATCTACTGCTGAAGCCAGAACTGACGGTTCCCTTGGCCAACTCATACTGATGGAGCAAGGAGAGGTGATCCTCTGTAAGCTGGCTGGCAGGGGTGGGGAGTTGGCCACAAACGGGATCGAGTGGTCCCTTAGGACAATTTGCAAAACCCAACGGTGAAATGGTATTGACCTTTAGTAGAGGTGAAGGCATATCCTGCCACCCCACTGGGTGCTTCTGAGGGTAAGTGGGCAATATATGGGGTTTAGAGGCTGCGTCTGCCGGGGGTGGTAAACTGACATGACCTATGGCTACTTGTCCCACGTGGTCTTTGGTAACAGCATCTGCGGCTACAAAAAAGCATGGTGGCTGTAGGCGTATTAAAGTCGTTGGAAACCCCTTTCGTGGAAACAAAAGGAGTGGAAGGTGGACTGGGGTTGACGAGGGGCCATGGAGAGACCCAAGGGCCTTGGCCATAGCTTTGCGAACCTTAAACAGCTCCAGCGCAGACTCCACTTTCTCACCAAAAAGACAAGAGCCATCAAAGGGCATGTCTATGTGAAAAGTCAGAGGTTCATATCAGGCGTGGTGCCTAATGGCCACCGACAAATAAATTGCTCTAACCACATAGTCTGTTGTGTCTAATCCCCATCACATTGTGAACTTTGGTGCATTTGTCACGTCAACAATTACTTGGGAGACTAATGCTCGGGCCTCCTCCGAGACCATAGGCAGCATTTGTGCAACCGAGTCCCAGATCATATGAGAGTAATAGCTCAAGAGGCACGCAGTGTTCACCAAACGCAGTTAGGCCGGCAGAAGACAACATCTTCTTCCCAAAGGCATCCAACCTCTTGGATTTCCTATCCGGTGGAGTGGTAGGGAACGCACCATGACTGACCCTAGACGTGGAGGGGTACAGCCCAAAAATGTCTACATCCAGTCTGACCCCTGGGGAATATTCTCCGGTAAGAAACTTAAGGCTAGAACTCTCTATCAGATGTTTTGGTTCAGTGGAGTATTATCAGAATGGGTGAGGCCTACGCCTTCAAAGGGCACTTTGTTTAGTAATTCCGCATCATGAGATACAGTCTTTGAGACTCCTCAGCTACCAAAATAAAACAATCATATATAGGCTTGTGGTGTCTAATACTGCGAGGGAAAACTATATTGTGTTTAAGCCACCTCTCAACCCCATTCAGAGCATCTATTCAAATGGGTGCTGTAAAGACTATTAAGATCTTGGGCTGAAAAAATAATGGAGGGTTGTAGATGCTACTGCGAGGACTGCCAAATCAAAGTTTGTTTAGTGACCCTAGATTTTACTTGCACATGCTATCAATCACATCCCTTCGAAAATACATTTCTTTAGGAATAAAGTCTCCTCTTATAATGGACAACTAATTAATGTTTCAGTTTGGTCCACACCCAGACAGGAAATATTGCTGAAGTTTCCAAAGACCCAAGAGAACATTCCTGGCAAAAAGCAGGATGCTCAGGCTAGCATGTAATCAGGACTCTGGCTGTAAACGTCCATCCACATGACACATCACAGGCACCAGGTCCTAGCTGTGGGTTTACTAAGAATTGGCTACTACTCTTCTAGACTAGTGGAGTGTGTGTTTTACAAGTGTGTCATGGAGATACTCAGAGAATGGAATCCTGCATTGCAGTGCAGATATGACACTAACCAAGGGTCATTAATGCTGCTCTGGTAGGTATAAAGAAGTTCATACTCCAGATGCCATACACCATACTCGTTCAAGCCTTGTCTTTTAGGCAGTGTCTGATAAACACTTAAATTGTAATGGCAAAGTTGAGCCATGCTAGGCCTAGTATTGTGCCTGAGGTGGTGTTTCCAATCTAAATTAACAACCCTCATGGTTTTACCTGCTTAAACAGCTAAATAAATAAAAGGAAGCATTTGAAAACTTCATATATTGTCTCATTTTAGTGGCTATTACTTTTGATTACATTTTTTGTGAAGGAATATATGTTGTATTGTGTCCAGTCTTATCAGACTACAGACCAAATCACAACATTTTACACTAGTTGAGTTCCAATGAGAGCCTGAGATAGTTGTTTTGCGACTTCAGACAACCTCTATAATAATTGAATCTGGTCTTAATATTGATATGTGCCTGGGAAGAACGATTCTAGTAGATCATTCAGTGGTTTCAAAGGGGCATCATCTAAAAAGTCAACTAATTGTTCCACTTTTTGGCACACACAGATATTGTTGTGCTTCAGTACGGCGATATTTTCAAAGTGAACGAACTTCAAAGAGTAATACAGTCAGAAAGCATACAAATTACGTAGCTATTTACTGAGGCTTTTCATGGTTTTACACATTAGCCACAGTAATTCAAAATCCCTTTCTTTTTCACCACAAATGTCATTGTGTCCTTGGAAAAGCAGTAACAGAATGTCGACCTTCTGAGTTTGCTTAAGAGGGAGGGAGGGAGGTAGGTATCCAGGTTCTTTCCAAATGGTTGATCAACGGCAGATTTCTTTAAAGCCTCCAGATAATCCATTGAAAAAAGACAGGAGAATTCGGGGATATCATAAAGTCAATAAGACATTCTTATAAACATTTTTTTTTAAACTGTAAAACCCATGCTCATGTTCTTGGGCAGCTTATGAGTGCACTAGTGGGTCCATAGTGCAAAGCACCAGCCCTCTAAAAATTCTAGTCTTCTATTAAGACTTGTGCAGGGAACCATTACAAACAATTTTTCATATTATAATGGTTCCAGGATCTATCTCCTGCATCCCATGGTCACTTCAATTTCACACTCCTTTGCTTATCAGTCATTGAAAATCTGTTGGTAATGGGTGGAGATCCACAAAGGCATATAAGAAATGGAAACATGTGCATCATAAGTCACGGAAGTCTAGGCAAGAAATAAAAGTATGTTGATTGGAGTATAAACAAGCCTTTAGAGAACGTAGAAAGGGCATGAGAGGAGGAAAAGGGAGGGCACTACACGAAGCAAGTTTGGTTAAGTCAACAGTGCATTTTGGTGGGCAGTAAAAGTTCCGTTCTTGAGACCTCAGGACACTTCATCTATAGAGATCGCGATCAATGAAGAGGAATGGGTTACCCACTTCTCTAATATGGAAAATTACAAATAGAGAACACTGCAACTTGGAGCACCCCAATAACCGTGATTGCCAACTTCCCCCCCTCCCCAAAGTGACTATTAACCTTCAGTTTACACTTTAAGAGGTTACCTAAACTTTAGAAGCAAGTAACGGGGGAAAAGCATCAGGTCCCGATGGTAGTTTAACTCTTTAATACTAATATTGCTATTTGGGGCCCACTATGGACACAGGTCATGGCGACAAGTTGTACTACAGGAATTTTTAGATACCTGGTCAGAATCACTTTTGGTACCAATTTACAAAAAAAGCCGACATGTTAATCCCACTTGTTACCGGCGAATCTCATTACTTGACTCATTGGTCAAGGTGGCTGGACTTAATGCACTGAAAAAGCTTCAGGACTGGGCTGAAGCCAATGAAATTTTATCTGAGTTGCAATTCGGCGTTCAAGCAGGTCCTGGGACAGAGTAGAGCAGGAAATCAATTTGAATCTATTAATTGGGAAACATACATTGACCTATCGTTGGCCTCAGATTGTGTGGAGCATGATAAATTGTCGACCATAATGGCCACTTGAGGCTTTGATCAAATGTTAATAGATTGTCTGAAGCAATTATACACTGACATTAGAGCAAGGGTCCGATATGGGGCTACGGGAGAGTGCTCAACATCATTCAGCATAGAGAGACGGGTAAGGTAGGAATGCGTTTTGGCACCCTTCCTATTTAAAATATATATTAATAGTTTGTGTCAAACACTGCCTTATCAGTGCCGGGATCTTCCATAATTTGAATATCACCCAAAAACTGCCCTCTATGCCGATGATGCTGTGCTTATGGCACACACTCAGCTGGGGCTCCAACGCTTATTAGTAAGTTTCATCACTTACATGCACCATCTGGTGCTCCAAATTAATATATAAAAGACCTTCATAATGATGGGCGGGTAAAGGAATTTAAAGTGTAGAGATATGCTCGTAGAAAATAAGATCGGCTTTACTAAGTCTTTTCTTACCTGGGCCTTTGTTTGACCAGAATGGTTTGTGGAGTCAGGCAATCAAAGCAAGAAAGCTGCTGTTTTTCAAGAGCCACATCAGCTTTATCTAATTTTTTAAGGAAGCTAGGCAGAAACCCCCCATAGAATTGATAAATATATACAAGGCGAAGAGTGCATCCACCGCTATATATGGAGCTGGTGTATGGGGTTATTCTTATTGCCAGCCCTTGCAAATGGTGGAAAATGCATTCCTAAGATTTATTTTAGCTGTTCCAGGTATATGTTTCACCTATGCATGCCATGTGGAGTTGGGTCTACCTTATCTATACGACATAATTAAGACTCAGACAATTCTTTTATGGCATAAGACCTGAACTTCTGAGAAAACTACCCTTAATAGGAAAATTATACGGGAATGTTTTAAATTACATTGGGTACTTAGTATACCCTGGCTGAGGTATATTAAAGACTTCATGAGTGACCTGGGTCATCTGGATTTTACAATCTGCAGGAATCCCTAGAACAAACGAACAGAAAAGAACTTAAAAGAGAGTGTATGTTGTTACTGGAGAATCTCAGACTAACCTCGGACCTATTAAAGCAGAGTGTTTAATATAATCAAAAGATCTTGGTCACCTATGATATAAAATTCATGGAGGGGACCCAAGATAGATTTGTTTGAACACGCTTTAGACTGGGCATTTTCCATGCCGGACAAGCTTTCCTGACATTAACAACTGGTCACAATGCCTTTGTTATGTGCCCCGTGACGGAAAGTCACAGCAGACAACAATTCATGTTATGTTCTTCTGTAAATTTGATAAAAAACAAAGAAAGACTTGGGTTTTACAGACACTAAGGTCATTGGGTTTAGGCAACGTTACACAGCATTTTTATTCCTACAATTATCCAGTGAGTATATAATGTTGTCTATAACAAGGTTTTTAAAGAATGTAATTAGATGTAGAAAGATCATCATATTATGATTTTATGATGATGCAAAAGTGTGTTTAATTTATGATAGGTTCTTTATTTAAAGATAGAGACTGATGCTTTAAAGAATGTTTAATTTAGATAAGATTATGGTACATTTACATAGATTATATACTGTTTTTTAGCATTGCTGATGTTAACTGTTTTTATATGTATTTGCTTTTTTGGCTTCCTAGGAAGAAATCTAATAAAGCCTACTTGACTTGAGTGGAGTACATACAGGAAGGAGTGAGGTAGTCAAGATGACGAAGACTAACGTCCACTAGAAGCTACTGCAAATTTCTCAGTTACTTTGACAACACTATATAGACATGAATGACTATATATCATTCAAGTCTATTACTTTACGGCACATGGAATGTTTTTTTATTGGGGGGGGGGGGACTGGGAGATTATTAACTTAAAGGACACTGCAGGTTGAGATGGACTCCTATAACAGATATGGTGGTGGCAGAGACCGTGATCACCAATCCTGCACTTTACTGTAGTTTAAGATAAAGCAGAGAGAATTTCAGACATCTTACACTGTGCATTATAAACACGGAATATGTTTGATTAACCTTTGAACAGCAGAATTACATAGTCAACAATGAAGGGGAAGGGAACCAAATCTCACTACAAGTCATAACATTTCTCATTGGAAACAAATTTCAGCAGTAAGTCTTAATAACCCATTGTTTTAGCTAGTCACTGATGGATCACCGGAATACCTTCTCTAAATTATTGTACAGGGAATTGCAGGGATCACACAGGGGACAAAAATATAAAGACAAATAAGTGATATTTCCCTATAAATCTAAAATAATCAAGATAAAAGTAATGCATGGACAACAAGACACACAAGGCTTCTCACCGGAGATTTGTGATGAGGTTAACACCACAGGCCCCTTATGGCATATGTGCACAATTTTGTGGCTCTCTGGAAACTCTGTCATCTCTAGGTGTGCGGATTTATATGCATCCACAAGGGTATGGATCACCTATAGATGCACTATACCACCTTTGATTCTCAGTGAGAATGTGGATGATTATGTATTGATTTCCCTAAACATTTACCTAAACATTGTTTTGTGTCCAAATTTTACATACACCTATTGGGTAGAAATACCTGCCCCATGCTCTTGCCACCCAAATTCCAAAAGAACGGCCATTACAAATAATTGCCATTACTATAAATTACTAATTACATTTTTATTTTTCTTCAAACATTACCTACTCTTTCTGATCTCCAGTACAGAGAGAAGCGTAATATGAGCCTTGCTGTAAAATGCCCTAAAACAGCTAATCACTATAGAAGTAAAGGTGATAGACAAAAATATTACCTAAAACTCCACAAGACTAGTATAAGATAAAAATAAATTTAGACAATCAAGTTAACTTTTGAAATCTATGGCCATAAAACTTGGGCTAAATGAGGTATTAAGCACATATCACTTACTGCCATACGCTCAGCTGTGAGCCACTCTTCCTCCTCAGGGTTTCCATGTCTGTGGGTGTAGTACGAGACGCTAGATATCACTTTATTGACTTCATTTAGTGCATTCATTTTACCGTTAAAAGAAGAAATTTGTAACAATCTGCAACAAACAAAGAGTTACATTAAAAAGAAACACTAACCAGACACTTGGTCATTGTTTTGCTTGGCAATAGGAAAAGACAGTAATTCTTACCTAAGAATCATTTTCAATCTAAATATTTCTAAACTTTTAACAGTTTCTTCTTGTCCTGGGACTCTAGATGCTAGGTTCTTCAGAGATTTGATGATCATTGAAAGAGCATCATTTTTAGCTTCATTTTTTGCTTCTTTCTTCAGTTCATCATCTGTTAAATTTTCTAGAAATTGTGGAACCATTTCTACAATTGGAACAAAGTACTTCTTCACCGTATGCAGCGTCAGAAAATCATAACATTGTCCAAAAGGTCTAGAAAAGAAAAAATAAAGTAATGTAAGCAAAACAATGAATCACGATGTACTGCCCAATTTAGTAAACATTCAATTATATTATAAAGTATATTTACTTAAAAAAGGTGTATTCAAGTAAATTTTTTTTTTGTCAAACAATTTTTATTGTTATCACATCTTCAAATACAACATTTCAACAAGAGAATCAGAAATACTTGCAGTGGCAATCTTCAAGGCACTTAGATTGACAAACCTTACGGTTATCACCAGAATCGTTCATTTGCGGTATTAGGTGTATTCAAGTAATGGCGAATATAAAATACATTCCACTAAGAATCAGTAATTTATCACAAATGCTGAAGTAGTATATCTCCACATCTTAAAAAAATTATTTGCGGGAGGGGCGCTGAACATGCTGTGCTCACCAGGTCTCAAAAATATTTTAGCCTTGAACCTAAACCTCCGGGACTCAGTGGAAACAGTGAATATTGAAGATTGGGCAGATTTGGAGCACTGTGGCTTGGGTGCTGCTGCAGAATGAGAGCAGGCGATGACACTGGACAATATAGCACAGCAAGGGTGGAGCACACCTTGAATGACAGCCAATAATGTTCAAGTAGATCTATGTACCTTAACTGTTGAGCCTGATAGAACTCTGAAATCAATAACCTTTACATTTTTCTCTTGCTACATCCCCTTGAGAATCACACTGTTAAGACATACTGTACAATATCGAGATTTACAATAATTATCAAAAGATTTTCCTCTTGTTTAAACAAAAAAACATTTATTTTTTCTTGCATAATATGCAATAAAATGAACAATCATTTACTGAAGCAGTTTAAAACATACAGCAGCAGGAAGCAAAGATGGACCATACATACATTTGGTAACGTCTGTGATCGAGAACACTGTCTGCTCTGTTAAAACTTTTCAGTCTGTATTTCAGACTTTTAACATGCATTACCTTATATTAAGGCAATAGCCTAACCCAGAATGACCCTGTATTGCAATCTAACCCAAAGTGTGCTATCCAGGTTCCCCACGTCATCTCGATTTTGTAAGGATTGTCCTCTGCATTCATATATCACTTTTTCAGCCTTCAGACAAATTTACCAGATCTCTCCCAGGTTGGGCCTTGAGAATTCACCCATTTACTTGTTGTGTTTCTTTTGGCTATCCTTTACTTCTCCAATTCCTAAGGCTACTGGACACTGCAAGTGATCCACGGTCACAAACATCCATTTTATGTGAGTCCAATAGATACAAGACTAAACAGCACAAAATTTAGCAAATTTATTTTCTGTTAAGTTGTCCATATTCTGAATGAATAGGTCTGCTCAACATTCCTCCCCAGCTAAGTGGCATGCCAACAAAGCAAATGTCTACAGTTGCACTTGATCAATTCTTTGTAGCATCGCATCAATGCTTATTACTCGCCTTCCTTGGTGATATGGTACACAGGCACTTTGGCATAGTTTCGGATTAGCAAGTAGTTTCGCTGTACTGCGGGAGGTAGCAGAAGAAGGAAAAAAACATACCCAGGCAAAACAACATTAATTATTTCCTAAAACGCACAGATTCACTGGATGGATGTTGTGAATTGTTTAGCTGCTGAGCCTCAAAGCGTACAGCATGACTGGGACGCGATAACTACTGTGATAGGCATTTGCATGGGTGGTGTTCAGACAAGCAAGAAAGAGGATTCGTTTTACTTTGCTGCAGGAGATTGCAAGTAAGAATCAAAGATAACAGAAAATTGTGAAGAGCTTAGTTGCACCCTGATATTGGGTTCCAAGAGAAAAGGATAACTACTGCTTACAAAATGGGTGCATCAATGAGAGAGACAAATTGGGTGAGATGGGTATATGTTAAAATACAAGTATCTGCAGCATTACAAGACCTTTGTCAACAGAGTAAATAAATGGTTACGCTGACTACAGGCAAAGGTAAGATGAGAGCAGAGAGGTCATACGTTCAGCGAGTAAATCAAGTGATGTGATATTTTGAGTATATCCCTTGGAGGAAGCAAATAAGGCTTTGCACTCTAAGCAAAACAACTCGTAGTTATAGCGACAAGCTTAGTTAGATGGTTTAATAAAATACACATATCCACAGAACACAGTAGCACAAAAAAGCTTGATCTTTTAATAACAGGTGCTCCAGTGAACGGCACACTGTATCGAGACATAAGTGAATTCTAGTGTGCAATAAATATAACACAAACCGACATGTAAATAAGCCTGCACTAAGTTCTATCCGAAAAGATCACTCAAATTTAGAGTACAATTTGAACAGATATCACTAAATGCAAATCTACATGCTGTTGCATTGATGTTTCCACCCCTTACGTATCATATTTTTGCAGGGTCTTCATCAAAAGTAGCATTTATAATGAAAAACAAGGACATAATATCACTGTTATATGGGCCACTAAAAGTTTTAGGGGCCTCACAGTCTTCAGCGCATGTGTTACACTTCCCAAGAATGGGAAATGATCTGGGTCAGAAAAGCGTTTCAAGCATTTCCTTATGTTATCAGGATTCACTTCATACTCCGAGAAATAAAAACAATATCCACACATATTTAAATGGTGGAAGCCTTGTGTATGGATATATAGCTCTAAGAAGCCTTTACAGCCCTGTGAAAGCCAAAAGTGGCAGTACAACGACTGAAGGAATGTGTCTACATTTACACCAACGTTGCATGCAGAGAAACTTAAAGAAACTGGTGTCTAAAATAGTGATTCAGTCATTCATTGGTCTACAGACCAGCATGGGGCATGTGTATCATTCACAGGGCTGCTTCAAGATAAATGGAAGAGTTATGGCACCATGGTTTCTTATCAGGTTGGTCAGAGTATGCCCAACAAGCAGTTAAATATTAAGTAGATCAAATAGAGAACTGAATGCTATCAGACCAAAGACCCTGGTGCAATGTCAGTTGAAGTGTTTACGGAGGCTCATTAAATACTATAAAAGTAATCCTAGTACCATGCATAAATGTTGTGTGGGCTACAGACCCGTTTGAAGACCAAGAAGGGGTAGGGGGAACACATTCATTACCCCCGGTCAGCAGAATTTCTGGTCCAAATGAAGGAAAAATACTAAGTCCTTGATCGGCACAATCACCATTTAATCAGTTTAGAAATCTGTCAAAAGCCAAATTAAACGATGATCAGTGATGAAAATATTGGTGATTACCTTAGAATACGCTTCTCCTGCTATCAAGTAGATGTGGAATGTACTTACTGCTTCCAATGGGTCGGATCAGTTGAAATTAGTTTGTGCATGAGTGGTGTCTTATATAAACCAGAGGAAGCCCAAGGAACATAACATGCACGCCAGCTGATCCACAACACAGAAAAATGCTTGTATTGATAAAATAACTTGAAATATACGTGACACCCACTACATGTCCAAGAAACAAATATAGACAGAGCCTAATTTTAAAGAAAATATGAGTCGAGATAAAAAAACTCCAGGTTGTAGTTCTGAAATATTACAGCGGACTGCCATATAAATAGAAAAGGCAATTTGGGAAGGAAGGCGATCAGCAAAAAAAAAAAAAGAGAGAGAGAATTAGAGATCATCAATTAATGTCCAACTGCACAATGTATGAAAAATAAAACACTAACCGATACACAAATCAATTGTGATGCGCAGAAACAGAATTCTTAGGCAGGCCTGAATGGAGCAATCAAAATTTGTTATGCATATCAGAATCAAAACTATGACAAAGGATAGTGAGGCAATACAGTCACATAACCATGATTATTAATCAGGCCTGAATCAAGCTAACAAATGGTAATCAGCACATCACACAATCATTTGAAAACAATGTGTTTAACATATCCTTTCTAGATATCAAAAGAATGCTGCTTGTTTGCAGTCCTCTACAATATTCAGTCCACTGACGATAGGATCTACTTTTTTTAAACCACTGTAGCTCCCTTCTAGATAGGATCCAGAGGTCAACTCCTCTTGCACTTTGATCGACGTATGCGGCTGAGCTTGGAAATGTTCAAGCGAGGATGCCCCAAAAACACCACACTTGATGCGGCTCTTTAGCTGTAGAATGCAATTCTTTACAGTGCAGACTTCTGTAAAATCATTAAAATTATAAAATGCTTTATAGGTATAAAAAGAGATTGAAAAAGAAAGAGCCAATAATACATAAGTTAAAAACTATGATGTTTCTAAAGTTAATTGAAGATTGATGTTCCCGATATTACATTTAGTCAAATTTCCCGGGCATAATTTATCTGGTAAAGGACGTGTGCCCACAGGAGCAGAAACGTCATTATTAAAAAAGGGAACAATCCAGTCACAAACAAAGGAAAAAGAAAGGGAGGCAAACTTGGCACTTGTCCCTAAAAGTTTGAAAGTCCTGTGTAGTCTCGGGTATCGCCAAGAGTGTACAGGCTGGAGCAGAGTTGTTCGAGATCCTGCTGCAAACATTTTTTGTCTGCTCCTTCGGTCGTTAAGTAACGCGGGACAGACGCATACCACGTGCTCTATAGACTCTGAGGTGCACCCGCACCCCCTGCCCCAGGTATTGGCACTTGGACAGTGCTAGTCTGGTAGATGGTGCAGAAATGGCCAATCACCCATCCTCCGTGCCAAAAACCTTTTTTTCCAAAGTACTGTTTAAGTGCTTGATAATTAGGGTGCCTCTACTCAGGGCTTAAACCCCGAAAGGACCATCCTGGGATGGTTTCTTTTGCCCAGTTATGCCCTCTCCGACTTTAGTGCCTGCTGGGGTGGGTTGGTGCCCCAGTATTCATTAACATCAAGCAATTGCAGTGAGTGTTTTAGGTAGCGTTGATGTTTTTGTCCTATTTGGCTGGCTGATATTTCTTGCCACAGCCTGGCCTCCAGACTTACTTCCCAAGAATTACGCAGTCTGTTACACAGCTTGATGAACGCGCAGCCCAAACCCCTCGGTGATCTACAAGGCCAAACTCAAGTCTTACCTGGGCTGGGGATGAGGATTTCAGAAGGTTAAAATTACTCCCCAGAATTATCTCCTGGCCATATGTTAAGTAATTTGTAATTTTAGCTTTCATTACTGTTGAAAGCGAAGTTAGGCTTGGTCCGAATAGCTGCCTCACGACCTTCGTTAAAGCTGCCTCGATTGACAGAACTTGGGCCCGACCACTTCCTTCTATTTGAAGAAAGTTTCCTTTGAGTCCATGTAAACACCCAGATATTTATAGGATGTGTTAGTTTCTATGCTTTTGCCATTAAAATGACTACTGCCACTCAGCTGCGTCAGTTTCTCGAAAAAAATTGTCTGTCTTCAATAAGTTTATTATTTTTTTTTTATTATTTTTTTTTTGTCCTCATATTTCGCCCTTGGTGACCAACTAGTAGCATGTGGAGATGAACTTACTGTCACACATAGACTGGTAGGGGCTCTGAGAAGGGCCGCCCATTTTGCCCCTCAGTAAGTGGTGCCAAACTCCAATTAAGCTACCTTGGAACGACCGTCAGGGACACATGCTGCGTTCATATACCCGTTCTTATACCGATATCAACTTTATTGGGTATAGTCAAACGTGAGAGAAGGTGCAAAGCAGCATAATCATTGGACCTGGGAGGGGGGGGGGGGGGGGCAAGATCGATTAAAGGACCATTACCAATTTAATAATCTCCAGAAGTTTCTCTTGCGTGAGTTTCCTGATCTTAAAAGGTCTAACTTCGATGTTTGTAGCACAGAGGTGCGCCAATCAAGCAAGGTAGGAGGTAGCGGATCCTTCCATTTCCTACATATTTCCCTCCTGGCCAGCAAAATGCCAAAGAAAAGTAAATTCTTTGCCGGCCCCTGAAACTCTGGAGAAACACCAAAAATGACAAGAGCTGGGGGAGGAGCCAAGCTTGCGTCCGAGATGGCCGCGTTTTAGCTCGGCTCCGATCACTCTCCTGACTGCAACAAATATCCTGTACTTTATCCTGCCCCGGGAAGTATTCCACGATGTGCAGTGGAACGACGATAACTCACAGGCACTTACCGTTTGCTCCGGTGATTCCTGAGTGTCACGGATCCTGAGTTACGCCCCTGTCTGCTTCGGGTCCTCCGGAGCGGCCGGGCCTCGCACTCCTTGGCGGCGCCCGGACCGGACGAGGCGCAGTGGCCGGCCCTTGGTGGTGGTGTGGAGTCGGTCAGAGGGGCCGATGTGCTAATAGACCGATTGCGGCCTCCCGGGCCTGGTCCGGCGGTCCTGCGGCCTGGTGTTGGGGAGCTGACTTCCATGGACGGGGTTAACCGTACATCTGGCTCGTCTCCCCTTTGTTCTCCGGCCCGGCCATTTTGAGTTCCTCCGCCCGGACTCGGAGAACGGTGCCGGCGGCGTGTGGGGTGCCGGCGCATCGCCTTCTTCTGGTGGCTCCCCTTCCTGCCCTGGTGGCACTTCCGCTGGTGGTTACCGGTGTCCTGGTTTGCCCCGCTGATACCCGGGCGGGGGTCGGTGTTCGCAGCGGCCCCGCCAGGCTCCTAAGATGGCGGCCGGCCCCATTATTCTTGGCCTTGCGGGGACCGACGATGCGGGTCCGCCGCACGTTTGCTGAATACTGTAAAGGTGAGCCTACGCTTCGCGACATCCTCGCCGCCCTGCGCTCCTGGGGGGCACCCATGACCGCACCGACCGCTATCCTGGAGGGGGGTCCCTTTGTTGGGCCTGCCGGACCCCCCCTCGGTTTGTGCGGCTTCATCTCTGTTGTGTGCTGCTGGAACTTTCCTTGGGGTCGTGGACCTGGAGGCTGCTGTTGGTGTGGATGTACGGGGGTCCGCTGCCCTTCTTCGTCCTGTGCCTCCTTCTGCTCCGGAGGTTCCCCGGCTGGATCCCGTCTGGACCGACCTCGATGGGTCTCCTTTGCCTCTTTTGCCTCACATGGCCGTACGAAGATCCTGTGACGGTGCCGCTGGACCGGCTTTCTCCGTATTCTCATCGGAACTTTGCCTGAAGTGGTTACTGTACTTTCTGGATCATCCGGGTCACGATCGCTACAACTTGAGTGTATTTTTGATTCGACTCCCTGTTATTCACCTCCTGTTTTATGTGATCTGGTTCCTGGTGCGCTGGACGATTACAGTCTGCGAAAAACGAGGACAGGGTTGAGCTGATCTTGCCTCTGTGGACTATTATTTTGTGGTATGGTTGGGTGATCCGTTCATACTTGTATGATTATGTTTGATACGTCTTTACGTTCCTGGAGCTTATCCGTGTGTTTATTATCTTCCCGTGGGCTCTGAGTATTTTTGGGCGGGGGGGTGGGAGCTGAAGGGGTTTTGATTATGTGGCTCCTCTCCCGCTGTTTTTTCCCTGTTTTCCCTCCCCCCCCCTTTTTAATCTAAGTGATTCTTTCTTTCTTATATTTCTCTATATATCGGGTTCTAATTAAGGCGACAGGCACGCTGCTGGGGGGTAGGCCATAGCCTTCTGCAGGGGTGCAGGGTGGGCTGTGCGGGGTGGTGGGGGGGTCTCTTTATTGTATCTTTCCCTGTTCCTCTTTTTGGTTCTATGGCTCTTATGTATCCCCTAATTTCGTGGCGCGGTGTCGGCACGTAGCCCCCCGGGGTGTTTGTGCTGGCATGGCCCTTTTGATATGTCTGCTTTCCCGGTTTACTACGCACTTATTTCTTCTTTTGCCACTAGTTCCATGTGCCGAATTAGGATTGGGTGCTTTGTTAGCCGTGGGGGGCGTGCACTGATGCTGCGCCCTCACTTTCCCCCTCCCCTTTTTTGATGTCCTCTTCCTCCCCTTTTTTCCCTTTCCCCACCCCATTTTCTTTTCCTCCCTTGGGTTGTTGTGACGGAGGGCTTTTAGTTTTGTAAGCGTATTTTTCGCTGTTTTATTATTATGTGCCCTGGTAGTGGTGGGTGGGTGCTGAGCAGCGATTGCGATTGTTCTTGATGTGAGTCTCACGTTCTGCCTTTGCCAAAATGTATTGCTCTGTTGGTTTTTTCCTGTATTCGAGACTTCGGCTTGCTCACGGCCCGCCACGGCCCTCCGGACTTTACAGATTGTCATTATCCTGTGACACCCTTATTTCTATTATAAAATTAACCTACTTTTATCCTGTCCGTGATGGCGACTTAGAGACTTGTTGCCTTTGCCTTTCATATGAGCTACTTAGAAATCCTGTTGTCTCTTCTGTATTGCCTCGTATGTCTCTTAATTGTGGTGGCCGGCCCGGTGGGTTGTAGGCCCGTATCTGTGCGCGCCTTCTGTACAATACGGTTTTAAAAAAAAAAAAAAATGACAAGAGCAAGACATAATGTAACTTGGGATCCCAGGGAGGTGAAGAGTGATAGGCAAACTGAGTCCCAAAAGGTTGATAAAAGTGGGCAATCTAGGAACATGTGTAGATCTGAACCTTCTACCAAGCCGCATTTAGGGCATGAGACAGGTGAATTATCCGAAAACTTCGATAAACGTTGGGGCGAATAGTAGGCCCTATGTAATGTGAACAAGTGGTTTCGGCGTAGCCAAGATGGTTTCACAATGTTCCACATGATCTTGAAGGATTCAAACCACAGGTTCTCCACACTGTTATTTGTAATATGTGCAGTCCACAGTAGATCAGGCAACTGGAACTCACCCTCGATTTCATCCAATAGGAGATTGTACCAGAGAGACCTCTTTCTTGGATAGAGGCTTATCTGTTAAGAGGGACACTAATGTACTATCACCCCCCAGCTGAAATCTACCTTTAACAGAAATCTGAGAGTGTGCCCAGCTTTGTATTTGTAGGTCTTTAAACCTGGAGAACCACGTCCCTATTTTTAAACTCAATATCTCCCACGGAAGTAGGCTACCATCAACAAAGAGATCCCCCCATACTACTAATCCTGCCTCTCGTAGTGGTACTGCAAGGCTATCCAAAAGCCAGCTCGGGGACCCAGGTGAATTCCATAATGGAGCCTTACAGGAATAATAGTCAATTTTAATAGTACGCCTAAGTTTAGCCCATGTTCTACATGAATCTCTCAGCACCTTTAGTTTTACTTTTTTTTTAAACTTGGGATCCCCAAACTTAAACAAAAATTCGTGATCGGCAACCTTTTCCCCTCTGAGTAATGCAGCAAACAAATGCCCACATCCCGAGTTTATCAGAGATTTTAACAACATCCTGGCATGGGACATCTGAAAGGCCCACCCATAGAGCTGTAGGTCGGGCGCCGCTAATCCTCCCTTCTCTCTACGGCGCCTGATCTTCTTCCAGGCAATTCTAGGGTTACGATTATTCCAAATAAAAGAACATATTTCTCTTTGGAGTTTGGCTATCATTGTAGGTTCAAAAAAAAGGGGGATGGTGTTAAATAAGAATGTAACCTTCAGTAAGATCGTCATTTTAACTAGATTGGATCTGCCCAATAAAGATAGTGGAAGTGAAGACCATGATTTCATTAACCTACGACATTCTTTAGCAATGAGCGAGAAATTTGCTGGAACTATCTCATCTATATCCTTGTATATATTTAGGCCCAAATACCGCAGGACTGGACTTAGCTGTACCCCTGCCACAGGCACAGGGTCATTCCAGACCATTATATCCGTCTTGGCAGCATTAACTTCGTAGCCAGATACGGCTCCGAACTCCTCAGCCAACTATATTACCGCCGGAAATGCCGACCGTAATTCAGATGTAAAAATGAGAACATCATCCGCGTATAAGGCTACCTTCCTCTCCCACCCTTCAAACACAAAAGACTTGATGTTACTATTGTCTCGAATCCGCTGAGCAAAAGGCTCTATATACAGATCAAATAAAAGGGGGGAGTGGGGGCAGCCTTTTCAGGTACCCAGAGAGATGTTAAATGGGTCTGATAGTTCTCCGTTGACGAGTATAGAAGCTGACGGATTCCTATGCAAGAGTTTGACTACGCGCCTAAATTTTAGGCCGATATTAAATTTTCCCAAGACCTCCGATAGGTAAACCCAGTTAACTCTATCGAAGGCCTAGGTGGCATCCAAGGTCATCACTGCAAGAGGAAGTGACGCCACCGTCGCCATATCGATGGCACCTATAAGATCACAGGTCAACTCATACAGCTGACGCCCCCTTACAAAGCCCTTTTGGTCTACATGCAAGATGTTTGTTGCCATTGCCCCCAACCTATTTGCCAATACAGATGTAAAGATTTTGTAATTTGTATTTAAGATAGAGATTGGTCTATAAGACCCGCAACTCGTTGCTGATTTTCCCGGTTTTAGAATCAGTGTTATTGAGGCACTATCCCATGATATAGGAGGGGGCATCCCCTCAAGAAGGATCTTATTAAACAACTCCGTCAGGAAGGGGAGAATTGTTGGAATCAGAGCTTTATAAATTTCAAATGGCAGACCATCTGGACCTGATGCCCTACCTTTTTTGCTACTGCTAGCCTGACCTCCTCCTGTGAAATGGGATCTTCCAGCATATTACTTTGTTCTGATGACAATGCCGGAAGAGAGACGCCCGCCAGCCAATCTTCAGCCTGCTTTGACTCAACGTTCTTATCTTCACAATATATTTCACTGAAGAAATCACGAAGCGCTCTCCTAATGTCGGCATCGGTGGAGAATGTTATTCCACCGGCCGTAATTGAGTTGATGTTATTTCGAACTAACTCCGTCTTCGTCTTCCAAGCCAACAGCTTACTGGCCCCTTCGCCATACTCAAAATGTGCCAGTTTGCTGGCTTCCCATCTCTCTAAAACCCTAGCATTTAACACTGAGCTTAGCTCTCCTTTTAAGATGGTCGCTTTATTCTGCCACTCATGTACTGTGGGTGGGAGGGCATCCGGGTGACTAGCAATTTCTGTTTGGAGTTTAACCAACTCCAATTCTAAGGAGGCCACTGCTTCCCTATAATTTTATTCTTATATGAAGCTTTGTTATTTATGTGACCCCTTAAGAATGCTTTAAGTGCATCCCATATAACACCTGGAGAGGCAGAACCTATATTTTCATCCAAGAAAAACTGGACCTCTACCTTGAGAGCATCGATGATATTAGGTGAGGACAATAATGAACGATCAAAGGACCAATTACTTGATCGACTCTTAGGAAACCCTTTCTAAGCGAATCGCCGCGTGGTCTAATAAATGAAATGGTAGGTGAGATACCGATTTAACCAGGTTAACTAAGGATTGGCTAATCAAAATAAAATCAATTCGAGACTGGTGGTGAAATCTGTAATTTCGAAATGTGACTCCTCTTTGTAATCCATGCATTGATCTCCAGATGTCATTATATCCTAACTGCTTCATGTTATCTTGCAGGTAAGACCTGGTTTTAGATAGGACTTTAGCTCTATTAGAAGGTGATATATCCGCTAAGGGATCCAGGACTATGTTGAAGTCACCTGCTAAGATAACCGGTTCGGGAAATAGGTACAGATGTGAAAAAAGAACCTTCAAAGCCGAAGGATCATCCTGATTAGGACCATAGAATCCCACTATAGTAATCGGAGACCCAAATATTATGACTGACGCTATTACCCAGCGACCACCAGAGTCCACCAATTTTGAAACCAGTCTCGCTTTAATGGATTTTCTAAATAAGATTGCCACACATCTAGTGTGTGTCAATTGTGAAGTTGTTATACAAATATCGATCCATCTATTCCTTTTAACTAATGCAAGCATTTCAGGCTCGGCTAAATGTGTCTCATGGAGTACTATGATCTGCGCACTTGAATCTCGGAGATATTGCATTATAATTTTTTCCTCGGGTTAGTTCGTAAACCATTAGCATTCCAGGAGAGAATAACCAATTTACTCATTGAACTGATGTTTCCACATCTTTACTTTTTTAACACCCCCAGGTTTAAAGGAACTAATAAGCGATATGCCCCTATAAAGAGAGAATTGATCAGAGACATATCCTTTTAGAAGCAACAATGGCAACATCAAGTATAACGCCAATTTACAACGAAAATGAGGACTCTTTTTTAATTTTTTCCCCTGCAACCCCCCCCCCTCCTCCCCCCCCAGTGCCCCTGACTAACCCCCCTCCTCCCCTGGGAAACCCTTGTTCTATCTATCTGGAAAAACCAGAAGATAGCACTCTGTCGTGGACTCCCATCTTAGTTATGACCGGGAGATGTAAAAAAAAAACAACAAGGAGAGAAGAAAAAATGTCAGCAAAATAAGAGTGAGGAGAGATATATCTGTCCTATATAGCCTCTACAAGAACCATGTTATATTAGGTAGTATGTAAGTACGTTTCTTACTAAATATAATAAGTGTTATAAGTTTCACTACTTTTACTGCAACCATGATTTCACCCATTTTTTTTTATACTTTTTTAAACTTTTTTCCCCCTACTTTATTCCCCTGTTTCCCCCTCTTTTTTTCCATCTTTTTTTCCCTTTTTCTTTTTCTCTTCTAATCTGTTCCACACTCCCCCTCCATCTTCATACACATAGATTCCCCTTAGTTTCTCTCTTTTAAATGTTCTTTTTTTGTTTGTTTTATAGAATGCTAAACATTATTAGATAACCACTCAAGAAAGCTTCACCTAGCTAGCCGCTCCTTTTTCTTTACCTATAGTCAGAAGTAACTCGTCCGCTGCCTGCACTGATCTAATATTGTGCATGCTGTTATTATACATAACTCTCAATGCTGCCGGAAAAACTAGTTGAGCCACTGCACCATATCTTCTGAAAGCCTCAAGCCTTTTCCCGAACTCCCATTGTTTGTCCAGAGTAACCCTGGACAGGTCAGATCGGATTTGAAAGTTGAATCCCTTCGCACTGACAGATTTCTGCTTTAAGGCCAGATTTAGAATGGTTTCTTTAAGGGTGTATGTATGAAAGTTAACCAAGACTTTTCTGGGCTTGGTTCTTTGGGGATTTTTTCTCAAAGGCTCTCTATGGATGCGTTGAATGTCTTGAGCTAATTCTTCCTCTGATTGGTCTAATCGGAACGCTTCTTTCAGCAGTGAAATGTCAAACTGCTTAATGTCAGAGCCTTCTTTATCCTCAGGGATATTCAAGATGCGGAGGTTATTCCTTCGGGCATTATTCTCAAGCGTCTCCATCCTTTCTGCTAGGATTTGATCATCTTTCTTAAGCGTGGTGATATTTGTTTTAGCTTCATCGAGATATAGGGACATACCGGTTACCCTGTCCTCAAACACCTCTGTTCTTAATATGAGATCACTTAATTTTCTATCCAGGGATTCACAAAAACATCTAATATCCGCCTGATTAGCTGCTGAGGTCTCAAAACCCTTCTTAATATCAGCAGACAGAGATGCAAACATTCCCTGAAATGAAGCTTGCAGTGTGGCAACCAGGTGTGCATTGCTGTCATTGGACGCCATCACACTGGACAGGGGAACTGAATCAGCTAATGTGGCTGATGTGGCTAATATTGATGGTGTTGCTCCTTGCCGCGTATCTTGTGAGTTTGAGCTGGCTGTTAAAGATAAAGGGGCCATCAAAAAAGGTGGAGCCAATGGGGGTGCCAGGACTAAGGCCAAAGGTGGAGGGTGATCCAAAGGACAAACAATAGTATCACCACCTCCACTCTCTGTGGCTACCAGTCATTCTATTCCAGCCCCCACTCTAGCGTCCAAATGCACAGAACTTTCTACTCCGCCACCGCCTGTGGCCATATTGATCAGGGTGTTACTGTGGTTAGACGAATCCTCGCCCCCCGCCTCTTCAAAAACTGTAACCTCAGTTGATGGCTTTTCCAAATTGCCAGGGAGAGCATTATTATCTAATAATAGAGCCATATCAATCAAAGTACTCTTATTCTTAGGCAAAACCTCAGTGCTTCCTCCCCCCTCAAGGGCTGTAGCATCTATTAATGGCTCTCTTAGACTATCCAAGGGAGAGAGTTTATCTGATAGTAAAACCACTTGCGGAACCACTTTAAAAAATGATCTGAGTGATGGAGTGATTTTCGACGCAGAACTAGAGTTTTTGCCCTTAGACCCTTTAGAAGACTTACATGTATAAGCGCGCTTCGCTTTAACCTGGCCTGTCAGATAAGAGGAAGGCTTCCTTTTGCTATTCGTGCTAGGTTTATCAAAAATATTGTTACAGGCCCCCGCAAATTCCGCTTGTTTAATCCCAGACTCCACTTCACCCAAACAAGGAGCCGTAGGCGACCTTAAGCCAACATCAACCAAAAGCCTGGTATCTAGAGTGCATGTATTCTTCGTTTATTCTTCGCTTTCTTTACCTCACTTTTGCAGCTTTTATGCTTATTCCCTCTCAAGTTATAGTGCCCTTCTACCCCTTTACCACCACACTTGCTGTCTTCGCCGGAGCCTCCGCCTTCTTGACACCGCTCTTGATCTGAATTCAGCTCGTCTTCCAGTGTACTCTCCTTGGCAGCTCCGGTAGCCTTCACCCCCAGAGCGGGGCATGCAGCTGCACCGCGACTTCCAGGGAGAAGGGCCAGAGTCCGACGCCCCCGTCGGAGCTCCAGGGCGGCGAGGCTCCACACAGAGAAGCCAGTCGTCTGCTGCAGGGACCCCCGGCGTGCCTCCAAGATCTCTCGCCGACACACAGAAACCTCATCAGCTGGGGGAATCGCCACAGCAGCAGCCTTCGCGGATAGGCACGCCCCTTCCCAACACATGGGGTAGCTGACCGAACGGGTGAGAGGTAATGAGTCACCCTCTCTTCTTTTTTCTGTGAGAGAGCGAACTTCAATTCGTTTCGAAGAAATTGTTCAGCCTAGCATGTTTTAAGACACCCGCATTCTTAATTTATCCCGGTAACGTTTTTAAGAAGCCCCGAACGGGAGCCCACGAGCAGAGCGCTGCAGCAGCTCAAACGGCTGCCGTCATGTTTCCCCCTGTCTTCAATAAGTTTAATTCCAGGTCGGTATTTGTGTAGGGAAGCAGCTGGTCGAGAAGCCTCTGCAGACCGATCCTCGTGTGGCAGAGTAAAACAAGATAGTCTGTGTATAGCAAATTACTTATACAGGTTTCGCCTAGTTGAGGGGAGCGGGAGTTGACATTGCCCAGTATCCGTGATAGATCTGAAATAAAAAGATTAAAAAGTAAGGGCGCCAACACGCATCCTCGTTTAACGCTGCATGAAGGTTGTATTTTTCTTGAGACGTGAGATCCATCCCTCAGCTTTATATGAATCTAGGTATTTGAGTGAAGTTGAATGACTGCATTTAAGAGAGCAGGAGGGAATCCCCATTTCTGCAGTTTATGCCATAGCTGACCCCTGGGCACGCGGTCGAAGGCCGCTTTAAAGTCAACAAAACAACAATGGAGTGGCATTCTTTAAGCTGATGCTTTCTCCATCAATACAGATAAAGCGAGCAAATGACTAGTAATCCCTGCTTTGGGCACAAATCAGGTCTGATTGAAAGATAAACAATTGTTTTTGTGTGCCCAGGACGACAGGTCTTCAAGCAACAGACTGGCATAATGTTTGGATTCAACATCCAGGAGAGCGATCATCCTATAATTTTTGGGGTCGGCTCTCCTACCTCCTTTGAAGATTGGGTGGATAATGGCTCCTTTCCATGACTCTGGTATGCAATGAGTAAGCTAGCAGTAAGAGAATAGAGGGGCTAGATGTTCAGACCACAGGTTAGAATCTGCTTTATACAGTGCTTGAGGAAGACCATTGGGCCCAGGAGCCCCTCTGACCATACGCTACTTATAGTACATGCTATTTTTAATCTCAGAACTTCAGGAGCCTTTGATGCCTTAGACAAAAGCTCATCTTGCTGGTTCACAATGACAATAGTGTCCATAACTTGAGGGTGGGTGGCCGGTTCAGTTTACAGGGCTTGCGTTCCGGAACGCGTTCTTTCCAGTAGAGTCTGCAAAAATCCAGGTGGTATGAGCTTGTTGAATTGTTCCTCCCCATTTGGATTCTTTAAAGTGATCTGTTGAAAAGAATACCCACTTAGCTTCGCCTATGTTTGCACTGCTTTGCGCTCTAGGGCCCAGTGTCGTCCTCTTCACAAGCAAGCAAAATAACTTTGGATTAGAATTTTTGCTGGCATATACTAATGTTTGCCAAAACTGGCCGGAAATTTTTTATCTCTGTACATGGTTTGCCTAAATGCTTTTTGGACTCGTTTGTAAATTTTAAATAACTGAGCATCTCCAGGACATTTCCTGCCATTAAGTAAGGCTGAGTTACGTTGAATTAGAAAATGTTTAGTCTCTGCTGAGATGAGAGATTGGTTACTAGTTTTTCGTGAAATGGACGGGAATTTGCTAAGCACTTGGTTTGAGAAGAACTCCCATGCTTCTGTTGGTGCAATGTCGACTTCTATCCTTCTTCCTAATGAACTTTGCATTTTGTCATAATTGTAGGGATTAAGCTACCTGACCATTTTAGCCTTTTGAGATTCTCTGTATGAATTACGGTTGTTGTTTGACTAATTGCTGCGTGCCAAGTGACACTGAGGGATAGGCCAATTATTTGAGGATGGTGGTCACTCCCTCCATGTGATGCAATAAAATGATTCTCTTTCAGGGGGGAGCTTTTCATTGTTGCTTAGACTGAAGTCTAAAAATGTATGGGTGTGACTGTTCTTGTTAAAAGTTGGTGGAGTATCCATGGGAAAATGGCTGTTCAATATTGTATAACCCAAGCTGATAAATCGTAGAAATGTATATTCTCCCAATTTGCTCAGCCTGTTTAGATTGGGCCATAAGGTGTTACGAGTCCTCTTGATGTATATCGTCGTACTCCTCTATAGTTTTTTGAAAGAGGTTTATGTTAAAATCACCTGAGATTAAACAAGGTTTGCTTCCATGTTCACTAATAGATTACACAGAATCTGGGTCAGATGATCCAATTTAGCCTTTTCCTGACAGGCATATGGAGAAATATATACAATGAGCAGGCGCAGTTATTTAGTTGAGTTAGGGCTTCCGACTCTAATGCAGATAATCCAGACTTCTTCGAGATTGAGCTGGCTGATTTAATTTACAGGCAGCATAAATCGAAATCCCACCCCATAGTCTGTCTGCAGTATTTATGCAATCTTAAGGTGGGACTCCTAAATTCCAGGTAGCCTTCTATTGGAGCGCTTACCTCCGACCAAATTTCCTGGAGGAATATGATGATTTTTTTTTTTTTTTAATCCTAACTTATGGATGGATTCTGATTTTGCGATAAAGCCATTGATGTTCCAGGAACATATTGTTGGACCCGGATGGGTGCTACTTCTATCTTTCGAATCCATAGACAGGGCTGCTGTCAGCCTGGTCCTATCCGACCTTAAGTCGGCTTGACACTGTTGCTGGATCATCATTTTCGTCTAAAGTAAGGCTTCCAGACGATTTTAGTATTGAAAAAGGTGGATTTCCTGAGTGACTGGAATGGGCCAGGGGATTTATAAGTACTAATGACCCAGCTGTTAAATTGCTCTGCCATAGATTGGACCAATTCCTTTGTTACCTCCGATGCTAAAGTAATTAGTGTTGTTTCGATTGTATAATTGCAGTCACTGGGTATGAATTTGATTGATATATCTGATTACAAGTTGGGTTCCCTCGGTTAAGGATGACATGCAGACCTTGAGAGATATTAGCTGTAACACGGTCCCTGTCCCTATAACATCAGCAATGCAAACAGCCACTCTAGCGGCCAAACCTACAGTTGATAATCGAAGTGTCACTATGAAGAGCATTCCCATCTATCAAGACAAATTAGTTGACGGGGAGCCGAATGCATCAGGGGCTGACCGTGCAAAAGCCAACACTCTCATCAGACAACAGGGTTACTGTATGCACTAAGCCTGACAACGGCGTAAAAAATAACTCGCCGCAAGCACACAGGTTGAGCAATCAAGAAAAAAAGGCTTAAAAAGGGGCAATAGACAAACAGTAGAAACTCAAAACATATTTAGCATTTACTTCCCAAAACATAAAATTATCACATTACCTGGCTCGATAAGCACATCTAGTATTATCATCAGTTTGTCTCCGGTTCAGCAACCATCTCCAAATCGAAAACCTGTTCCAACAAGTAACTTATCACTAGCAATACATTCCCAAAGTGAGCTCAGTCAATCATCAAGGCAGAATCCGCTAGCACTGTCAAAGAATGTACAAACTCAGTCTAATGTGGATTGTGAAGCAGGTCTGTAGCGAGTACCTGTCACAACATTTTTAGTATCAAGCTTGGATGTTCGAACATCCCTCTCGATATCATCAGCAGCCAATATCAGGTCAGTACAGAAAACGATGGCCAAAGAACAACTCACAGGCAAGCTAAATCAAGATGACAAAGAAAGACTCTTGATAACTCTAACTATGAAACTTGACCCTATGACCCTAAGTAAAACAGCCTTCAATAAGGCGGCTTCAAATCTACATAGCGAACCTGTAGGCCCCCCGCAACGACTACCTACTGCTCAACCGAGAATTGATCAAATCCTGTAAAGGATCAAGCCCCCCATCAGTGTTATAGAGCATAACCTGGCCACAGACAGCTCCCACACCAAATTGTTGTTAATTCCGGAGTATTAATCCTTGCTTCGTGTTGTGCTCCTTGTGACCTACGGGCACAGTTGTGTCCATTGAGCAGGGGTCCTGTTGCACAGTAGAGTCCAGTCTTAATGAGGGTAATTTCCTGAGTTCGGTTAATACTGTTGAAAGAAATTGGGGAAGCGAAGACAGACTTTCGATTATTGGAGAACAGCAAAATACTGCTTGTGCTATTTGAACGTTGGATTGTGCTTTTATGATCAGCATATTGAGAGCTTCTAATTTTTGATCTATTACAGCAGTGTACACAGCAAGACTGTTTAGAAGATCAACCTGTAGGTCTAGTTTATCCGAGTAATAGTTTAATGCTGATACAGTGGCTTGAAGAAGTTGTGACCAAAGTACGTATGGTTCGGCCGAATGGTGTCCTTCTGGGGGTCCAAGGTCTTGTTGGACTCAGTCTTGAAAAAAGATAAGTCTAGAGGAGTGCAAACGTTGCAATCACCACCCGGGGGATCCCTATGGTTGTACTGGTTGACTGGGTCTGAAGAAGTTGTTGGGTCAGCAGTTTGGTTTTACCTGGTGGTGACCTTGTCCACTGAGCAGCGTGGGGGCTGGGTACTTCATTACTCCAGACTGAGTCATCTGTGTTGGTTTGTAAGTTAAATGAAAAGCATGAGGATGAGTTCGGAGTAGACTTCAGATGAGAGTCTTCGCTTGATATAGTGATTGTAGAGGAACCATGCACAGTGTGTATATGTGAAGTTAACCGGTCATAGGAAAATTCCTGGAATCCCCAAGGGGTGTCATGGGTTAGTCGGGGGCTGTTGCTGACACCCAGGTGATGCACCGGGCTGTGTTGAATCTAACGGTAATGTGGCTGCCGCCATATCAGTGGTTTCAATCGTAGGCTCCATCCTTATCCTTATGATTTTTGGCTGGTTCCTTCCCGACTCTCCCTGGCCTGTTTGTAGGTGAGGGTAACTGTACTAAAGTATAAGTTACTTATCTTCGGTAACGGTGTATCTTGTAGAGACTATTCTAGCCGCAGATTCCTTAACGTAGAATTATCCCCAGGCGTGAGACTTGGGTCCGGAATTTTTTTTGCCACACTCCGCCCTGACGTTGTCCACGTACGTGACGTCAGCGAGGTCACATAAGTCCCACCCCGGCGTGCTGACTTCAGTTTTCTTCTGAGAACTTTTCCGCGCCACAACGCAGAGCCATCACAAACAAAACTGTGACAGTATGGGAACAGTGTGAGAAAAAGTCAGAGAAACAGAAAGGAAAGAAGCGAATGGTGAGGAACAGCACCAGTAGGCACATTGCCAGGCACTGTGTCGCTGAATGTCATGGAAGGAAAAGAGCAGAGCACCGCTCCGAGGAGCAATCCTGCAAAGCGCAGGCAATATCCTCCCTGGAAGCAGAAAACACTTGAAAAATGCCATGGCAGACGACAGAAAGACTGCACCCCCAGTCTATAACAGTGAGGGGAAACAAGTCCAGAACAGATGAGTAACTACAATCTACCCCAAGAAGCCGACCCCGGCGCCGGGGTCGAATCTGCCGGCGACTCAGCGGAAGGCCCCGCGCCTGGCAAGGGATCCGCGGACGTCTCAGGAAGAGGAGGGGGCCCCAAAGAAGCCTGCAGAGCCATTGCGTAGACCTTCATTTGGGCCCTAGTCGCCCCGACGCCAGGAAACGGCGGATAGGGTGGCAACGGGATAGGGCACACGTCCCGAGGGGATCCCGCGCCCTCTGCAGAACGAGGACAAGGCCTCTGAGACAAGCTGCAGGACTTACCAGTGGGTGAGCGACGCCCCTGGGGCATCGGTGAAGGACGAAGCCGCAGTCTGAATCAGCGGCTTCTGGCTTCCGAGGTAGGAGATGGGCGCTGTGACAAGACCGATCTGGACAAGCGGACCGAAAGCAATTTCATTGCACTCGCCGGGACGTTGGCTTGAGATGTTGACAAACGGCGCAGTCCATAGAGTCATGGTGCTCGCTAAAACACCACATACAAATAGGGTGAGGGTCTGTCGCAGACATCGGATGCGTACAAGAAGTACACGTCTTTAAACCTAAAGGCATTCGCACACTGTTCAACAGAAAAGCGTTAAAAGAAGGCCTGAAAACAGGTCAAGGGAACACAATCCGGATTCACGTTGCACGCGGAAAAGAAATAAACTAATGTCAGCGCGCCGGGGTGGGACATATGTGACCTAGCTGACAGCACGTACGCGGACGTCCGGGGAAATCACATGGTGCCGTCCCCAGGCGCTCAGAGATGCTGTGGCAAAACAAATTCCGGATCCAGTCTCATGCCTGAGGATAATTCTATGTTAAGGAATCTGCGGCTAGTAGTCTCTATCAGATGCTGTTAGCTGGATGCTGGGTGCGCCTGCAATGGTGTTATCTGCAAGCGGTGATGATTACTGGCCTGTGGACTCTCACTAGGCCACTATAATTAGCGCTCCTGTTGAAGAATTGGGTGGTGAGAGTCTGAGGGGAGGAGGGAGTGGGCAGCAACAGTCCCTCACTACCCTCGCAGCTCCTCACCCACCACTACCCTATGCTCCTGCCCTCTGGCTCAGCGTTCCCAAGCTACAATACCTTTGCGGGCTCTTGATGGGCGTGGACTTCAGCTGCTGCCGGCTATCTTCAACTATAATGGACCTGTGGTCTGGTCCCTAGCGGTTCCTGGCAGTGAGAGGGAGGAAAGCTTAAAGGGCTCTCCTGGTGCGAGTGAGTGTGTGCCGGGGAACCGCAAGCCGCACCTGGTATACCCGTGCCGCCTCCGTAGCACCCGGGGCCCACACTTCGCGGCAGCCAGCTATGGCTGCCACACTCACTCCAGCACGTCAGCCTGCCCTGGTTGGTGAGCCGATGGTGTAGGGGGTCAGACCATGTCAACACCAATGCCGGATCATATGAATCAACGAGACACTGCGAGGGACTGGGCTCCGATCTCCAAGCTCCAGGCTCCGAGCACCGGGCTCTGCGTCCACTCTGCATTGCGTCTCCGTCACTAGGCGTCACTTTCCATTTCCAAATTCTTTACCATTTGCATAGTTTGTCCGACATAAATCGGGCCACAAGGGCACCAAAGCTCATATAGTACATCTGTAGCTACAGTTTGTGAAATGTTTCAAATTAATCTTCACATTCTAGAGAACAAAAGTCTTGGTATCAAGACTGAACTTACACGCCATACAATGTCCACATTTACATTGTCCCACCAGTGTCAGTAAACCCCATAGTGTATCAATGGGCTGTTTCTTTTGCTTAGGTAAGGCAGCACTTTCTATACACTCTTTTACGTTTATCGAAGTATCAGATTCCCTGAAAAAAATCATGATGTTTTTGGTACAAGTCCTACAGATGTGTAGATATCACCCAAACAGTAGGTAATCCTTCAAACATCTTGGACAATTACTGATAATGTAGTGATTAATTCATTTCCAAAGACTTCCTGTATAGAGCAGTATATCATTTGCCATCAATTATCTTAACCCACAGGTCCAAGAATGATATTGCTGCCTAATGCAAATAAATAGTGTATTGAATATCTATCAACAGCCTATTAAGCACAGTATGAAATGAGTGTAGCCCAACACTCGAGCCATTCCAAATTTGAATAAAATCGACATATCTTAAAGTTTTCTTGATGTTATCATGGAAGGGGTTGGCAGAGTTAAAAATATATCTTTTCTCATCATCTGCCACAAACATATTTGCTGAATTCAAGGCAAATCCTACCGCCATCGCCACGTCCTTCTTCTGAAAAAAGAACTCTCAGTCTAATACAGAATAGTTCTTGGTAAAGGCAATTTCAAATTGAGTAACAAGCATTTGCAATGCAATAGGTCTTGCATTAGGAATGTTTGAGCTATTGGTATTGTAAATGACATTTTTTATTTATGTTTTGTTTTTGAAAATAGCGAAATTAATAGCTTTGTCATTTACAATGCCAATAACTTCCGCAAATGTGACACCTATAGCATTTGTAATGCAAAATGTGTTGTATTTACGTGACTTACATGTATTGATATTACAAATAACAATGGATTTTAATTTTTTTAAATAATTAATACTTAAATAAAAGTTATTGTAATTTATAATGGCAATAGCTTAAAGTTTTGTAAATAACTTTTGTGAAGATTATGTTCAGTGTATTTTATTGTGACGAAAATCCAAGAACAGAAGTGAAATATTAACAGTTTTTTGTTACATTTGTAATAAAGCTTAAAACATTGAGAGAACATATTTGAACCAGTTGCTGAATGGTTGCACAGATTGATGCTGTGGTGGCGCTGAGTGATGTTGTGGTGGCGAACAAGTGATGCTGTGGCGTTCAGTGATGCTGTGGTAGCGTATAGTGATGTTGTGGTGCCCCTGAGTGATGTTGTTGTGGTGCTGAGTGATGCTGTATGCTATGCTAGGTTTTGTTTTGCTATGCTATGTTTTGCTATCCTATGCTTTGATTTGTTATGCTATGCTGTGTTTTGTTATGCTATGCTGTGTTTTGTTATGCTATGCTATGTTTTGTTATGCTATGCTATGTTTTGTTATGCTATGCTATGCTATGTTATGCTATGCTTGGTTATGCTATGCTATGTTTTGTTATGCTATGTTTTGTTATGCTATGTTGTGTTTTGCTATGCTTTGTTGTGTTTTGCTATGCTTTGTTATGCTATGCTACGTTTTGTTATGCTATGCTATATTTTGTTATGCTATGCTTTGTCATGAGGGGGTATGAGGGGGTGTGAGGGTGAGTGAGGGTGTGTGAGGGTGTGTGAGGGTGTGTGAGGGTGTGTGAGGGGGTGTGAGGGGGTGTGAGGGGGTGTGAGGGGGTGTGAGGGGGTGTGAGGGGGTGTGAGGGGGTGTGAGGGGGTGTGAGGGGGTGTGAAGGTGAGGGTGTGAGGGGGGGTGTGAAGGTGTGAAGGTGAGGGTGTGAGAGGGGGTGTGAAGGTGTGAAGGTGAGGGGGTGTGAAGGTAGTGAGGGTGTGTGAGGGTGTGTGAGGGTGTGTGAGGGTAGGTGAGGGGGTGAGGGGATGTGAGGGTAGGTGAGGGGGTGAGGGGATGTGAGGGTAAGGGGGTGTGAGGGTGAGGGGGTGCCTAACGGGAGGGGGCCTTGCCGTGACTGAAGGTGACAATGGTCGTTCTGGAACCCTCAGGAACCCTGTGGGTTCCGACGTCAACATAATTCAGCACTCGGACCTTTCACCTCACAGACCCCACGCCAGAACTGCTGTAAATCTACAGCTACAACTCCACTGCCCAGACAGCGTTTGAAGGGAGCAAGCTAGTTCCTTAACTGTTCACGGCACTGAACACTCTTTCCTACTATTCCTTTTCCTAAGCCCTTCTTTTACTCCCCTCCCTACTATACATCATACCTCCTCCCCCTGCCCCATTGCCTGGTGTGACTAAAACCCATAAAATGTCAGGTTAATCCTGCCGTTTGGCGCCACAGCCCTCGGGCAGTAACTCAACGATGAACTGTCGCGGTGGGTCACCGCACAAACATTAATGAGGCGCAGCACTAAGCTGACCGCCCATTAGTTCATTTTATTGATTTTCGGAAGCAGCCAACCCGGTAATGGCGCAGTTGTTCTTTTCAGCCCCCGTGAGTTCTCGGCCACAAGATATAAATCATCACCCACTAAGCAAAAAGCGCCCTGTCAGCGCTACCATGAAAATAAAATATGTTGCCCTCTTAGACAATGTTTGTGGTCCTTTTGAGTAAATGGTTTGTCGGTTTGACGCGCGACTATGTTTTTTGATGTGAGAAAATCCTGAAAACTCAAAGGCCAGCTTGGCACGTTATAATACATCCATGGAGATAGCAAGGTCGCTTGAAAGCTGGCTTTGTTCAAAGCGCTGCACAGGTCGAAACAACATTTAAATATCAACAAGAAGGCGTGCGTATGTAAGAGCGAGGCCTGGAACGTATGCGAGAGAGGAGGGCTCTGCTTTGATAGGCAGGAAAGTTCCTTGGAGCCTGCAAGGGTCCAGGAGATGCCCCGCCTCTTTGCTAGGCTCGCCGTGACGTAGCTCGTCCGGAGCACGGCACCTTGGAGGCAGAGGGGAGTGGGCAGTGGAGAGCCCAGAAGAAAGCAGGGATTCTGGGAGTGCTGGGGTTCCCGGGAGAGAGCAGGCAAGGCATAACGGTGCAAGTGAGGAAGGTCCTCCAACTTCCAGAACATCCCGTGGACAGGGTCGCGACGTTCCAGGAAAAGGGAAGGAGCATTCCAAATAAGGAGGAGAGGAGAGAAATCCGATGATGCGACGGAGTGATGGAGCCAGCGAGAAAAGAGCCCGTGAGTGGGGGGGAGTGGGGGGGGGGGGTGCGCGTGTGTGGGTGTAGCTGTGTGTGTGGCTGTGGCTGTGAGTGTGTGTGTGTGCGCCTGCGTGTGTGTGCATGCGCGTGTGTGTGTGCACGCGTGTGTGCGCACGCGATTGAGAGAGGCGAGAGGCTGACTTGCTGGGAATGTGGGAGAGGAGATGTGCACGGCACAGAGCTGGACGTGCGCGTCCACGAGGTGAAATCGCCGAGGGCTTGCGCGTACCCATCCCCTGTCCAACATTCCCAGCAAGTGAACATCATAAGGTCATTCGCTGGATGCAGCGCTTCGCGCTGCCATCACCAGGGAGACCTAAATAAGGCTTCTGCTATCTCAACTGTATGTAACAATCTTTTGTGATTTATTTCGCTGTTCGCCACTTATAGCCGCATATACTGGCTCCCACTGTTAAAACATACGTATAGCCAGATGTTAAAATATTGGCTTGTATACATCATGCATGACAGGCTGGGTGTACCAAGTTAAAATACGTATTATTGGACATCAGTTGTAAAAGGGCTAAGAATACCTTGCAAAATGGGGGTCATTATACGCCAGCCATGGCAGGGTCGAGAGTATGCTATTAAATTAACAGTGCTGACAATGCAGCCATCGCAGGGCTGTTGAATACCTGGTTAAAATACCAATCACGGAAAGAATAATCTTGCTTTGATCCAGATAATTGGCTACCCATAGCTCCTGTAAATTTGTCTACTGTTTACATTCATCAGGAAGCTTTATCTAGCACAAGACTTGGTTCAAGCAGAAGCATTTTACAATCGTGGACAGGTGTGTGGGAATGGTTCGCATAATAATTTAAACAGCAGAAGAGATGGTGAAAAGGGGGATCTTGTAATGAGAAGCATTGTTAACAATACAGATTTTCACCAGGGAAGCGCCCCTCGCTTAGAACCTGTAAAGCCAATAGTTTGCACGCAATGCATTGTGTACAGTAAAAAAGCTACCTGCCTTCACCCTCCCCAGTTATAATATAAATTCCATGAGAACAACGAAATGTTGAGCGCTGCGTTGATGACAAAGAAGTAGCTCAGGGCCAATAATGGCTGCTACAGACACTCTGCTTCAACATTCCAACGTTTGTCATATTGATTCCCTCAGTTTAATGTAGAATATTAGTGTAGAACATTTGACCCTTGATGTGTGGAATGTTCTAATAGCTTTATAGCCCTTTTCCCTCTGGCTTTTCCAGTCATTAAATGTCCACTACGTGATTATCAGCCACCATCTCTGGTAAATACCTAAATTCTGGGTAAAGTGCTTTTAATGGTCAATGTAGTCTTCAGCCGGGAGACGATCCTAAAATAGTCCAACAAGGCAGGGCCAGGAGTACTCGCTTAAAATATCAGTTCGAACACTTGAGGGCCGGAACGATCACATCACAACACAGATTACTATAAGGGAGCCAGGAAAGGACTGGGTGTTTCATTTAATGGAGCAGCATGTCAGTCAATGGCCCCCAGGCGCGCATGCCGACTCGTCAAATGCAGCCATTTTATTCTACTATTTACTGAAAATATGGCAAAGTTCACAAAAATATTTTCACCTCTACTCAAAGATTGGAGCTAGAATAGTAAATGGCCCCTCCGAATATTTGAGGGTAGGTCTGGTCCTGTGCTCAGTAGAGTAGCCAGGGTGTCTCTGGCTCCTACTCACTGCAGGGCAACAAAATGAGCCCCTTGGCTGAAGTTTGAATGATAAAATACAGCAGTAATCAGGGTTTAGTGGGTCCCTCAGGCCTCTGGGCCCCGGTGCCACTGCACATGCTGCACCAATGGCAGCTATGCCTTTGCCACTACTCCGAGTTGCAGGGGAGGAATAAAAACATAGGCTTTCAGGAGGAATCCACAGACAGAGCATCGGTAGTTAGAACTTGGGAACCCCTCATTTAAATATTGATTGTAATGCAGGCCTCGAGTACCCAGTTACACTACGGATTTATATACAGAGCTAGGGCGCCGCTTTCAAGCCCTTTGTGAAAAATATACATTTTCCATGTACAGTTGCCTGGCAGCGCCCGGATGCGTAATGTTTTCTTTATGCTTATAACATGCTCTCCGTATTTAATGAAAACAGAGCTTCTAAGGCGCCTGAGCCATGCCTGCATACAACCCATCCATTAACATTCCTGTCCCAGTGCGCGCACCGCGCCCTGAGCACTGGCACGCGACCTGTGACGTAGAGTCCCTTCCGTCCGCACCCACTCTAATGCTGCCTGGCGTCTGTACATCACCAGCCAGCCCTCCGGAGGCTCCGTCTGCCCTTCTCTGGGATTTGTGAATGAACACAAGCCATACATTCAGGACGGCGGAAGACGCTATAGTACTGGGCGGCAAGACACCCTAAATCAAATATCAGGTAGGCTACACAGGCGTGGGGATTGTTCACGAGCATCATTTTACAGTTGATAATATAATGGTAATAAAATAATACAGTTGTTATTATCATTGTGTTCTGGCAACAAGAGACAATGAAAACATAAAAAAATAGCCTTCACTATAACCCTTTCTTTACCTCGCACACGCAGCAAGATTCGCATATAACGAAAGGGGGAGCCCGCTCTCTTTGGCTCTGAACCGTTGATGACCTGAAAGTTACTACGTATGCCACAGGCTCCCAACCCACTAAGTTGACTTATGCACGTGAAGGGTGGTTGGTTGGGTGTGTGTGTCTGTGTGTGTCTGTGTGTGTGTGTGTGTGTGTGCCTGTGTGTGTGTGCCTGTGTGTGTGTGCCTGTGTGTGTGTGCCTGTGTGTGTGTGTGCCTGTGTGTGTGTGCCTGTGTGTGCCTGTGTGTGTGTGTGTGTGTGTGTGTGTGTGTGTGTGTGTGTAGGGGGGCTGGCTGTGTGTGCAGGGGGGCTGGCTGTGTGTGTGTGCACGCGTGCGCCGTTACTGCATGCGAGCCAAGCGAAAGCAGGGGCTGTGTGCGTGTCGTCTACGCAAGCGTGTCTGGGAAGCGCATCCACAGACCCAAATCGGCGCGTGCCCAGGTCTGTACCACTTGGGAGGCAACACAGCAACAATAAGTCTCGCTGGCGACAGCACTTCGCGCTGCAACGCTAGGCGAGACCTAAAAATGAACCACATGGGTACCAGATAAGGTTGATCGCACGGTCCAAAGTTTTTGATGACTCGTATAGCCTCATTTTGAGGGATATTAGCGCACAAAGGCTGTATGTCCTTTATTATCAGAATGGCTGCAAAGTTATACTTCGTTGAACTATTGGGTGCTATAGACATGCTGGAGCCGTCTGAGGATGGCTCCAGCACGTCCTGGCACCAGAGGTAGGAAATCTCTAGTGCTCGCACCAGAGGATTTCCTTGTATTCATTTCCGTTTCAGGAGATAGGGAAGAGCTTCTTCAACACCCAAGGTTGCTTTTGGTTTTGCTGCAATGATAATTGGCGCGCATGGTGCACTAACGCAATGCGGAGAAAACAAAAATGATAGGAGCTCATTTGCTCATGTCACTTTCACTGCATTAGTACTCGGGGCATATCTTAGCTCCCCGAGCACAGATTCAGACGGAGAGGCATAATTTAAAAGGGGAGATTCTCCCAGTTCAAATAGTACCATTCCCTAGTGGATCCCTGCTTGGGAATCACTGCCAGAGGGCGATCACCAATCAGGGACCCACCAACTAGAATAGCAGGGACTATTGTTTGAGGGGGGGGGGCTGCCGCATCCAAATTGGATAGTGCTTACCCCCTCCCCAAGACCCAAAAGTCTTTCTGTCCTCCTTCCCGAGGGCAGATCGGAGGTTGGTTCCTCAAATCCACCTGGGGGAGGGCAGGTGAAGATTTAAGATATCCTCTCCATAGTGAGACTTTGCCAAAGACGGGCATGCCATTGCGTGATCGCTGGGGCTTCTGTCTTTTTCCATTTCGCCGCAATAGTCATCTTTGCGGCACCTAGGCACAGTCACATGATGGCCTTGTTGCAGTGTCTGTCTCTTGAGGGTCAGTGTTTATCCGATTCACTGAAAGACCATTCAGCAATAACATTTAGTTAAGCAGCTTTATAGTAGAGAGAGAAATAAGGGAGAGCAAGGCCTCCAGACTCCATTAGTAGTCGTAATACCTTGAATGGAAGACAAGCTCTAATATTTTGCCAGATAAAGCTTGTAATCAGAGTACGCAGTGTTGTAAAGAAGTCTATACCTAGCCCTTTAGGTAAGCACTGATATTTTTACAGTATATATCCTCCCTAACCAAGAAAGATATATCAGGGCCCATCTTTTAGAATGGTCTGTAGCTGTGATAGGAGGGGTGGGAAGTTTGCTTGGTAGAAATTGGTATGACCAGGTAGGTGATATCCTTTTTGGACTAGAGGAAAGGTGTTCTGGCCACTAGCGTCTCCATGTCCATGGCAGGTAGTGTCAAATTAAGTATATAAGATTTAGTCAAATTGACTTTGAACCCCGTTACAACCTCGACACCCGCACCTCACCCTGAAGCGCTACTAATGAGGGGCCTGGATTAGTAAGTGTTAAAAGCACATCATCGGCAAATAGGGAAATCCTATGTTTCACAGAGCCAAAAAGTATCCCCTGGATGTTGGGTGCAGCTCTAATATGTGCCACACAAAAGGCTCTATACTGAGAGCAAATAATAGTGGAGACAATGGGCACGCTCCAACTAAAAGAGGTCGGACCCCACCACATTTACCAGAACCCTAGCTTTAGGAGTCACATAGTTAACACATATTGTTATAAATTGGCCACGAAAGCTGTAGTGCTTAAGCGTGTAGGATAAGAAGGACCAATCCACCCAATCGAACACCTTCTCGGTGTCCAGACTTAAGAAAGTGGACATATTTTTTTTTGCAGGCTCTTACTATCAGGTGGATCACCTTCCTCAGGTTATCATGCGTATGGAGCCCCTTGATGAATCCCGACTGGTCAAGGTTGATCAAATAGGTCATCAGGTCATCTAGTCTGGCAGCTAATATTCCAGAGTGGAGCTTAGCATCCAGGTTTAGGAGGGTTATAGGCCTGTAGGAGCTGCATGTGTGGGGGTCCTTCCCCAGCTTGGGTATGACCATGATAAGGGCTTTGCTCATATAGGATGTGACAGTTCCTGAAGCAGAAATATGACTGAATGATGTCAGGTGAGGGATTAAGTAAGAACTGAAGGTTTTATAAAACTGGACTGTGAGGCCGTCCAGCCCCGGTGATTTGAGTTTTAGGTTTGCTATTGACAACTGAACTTCATCTTCACTAATGGGTTCTCCCAGCATTTCATATTGTAAAGGGGGAACTTGGGGAAGCTGCACATCATCAAGGTAAGCCAACAGGAGACTAGTATTCGCATGTTCAGCCATGTAGAATTATTTACAAAATTGACCAAATAAGTGGGCCTTCTCTGTGTCTGAGTTCGTAAAGTTAGTGGAAAGTCTTCCAATGTCCCCTATGTAGTAGTCCTGTTCCCTTTTGATCCATAGTTATTCTCGCCAAATGGGCCCCTACGTTAATCCCCTGTTCACAGAATGTATGTTTTAGGCTTAGTAGAGCAAGTTCTTACCTGTTGATGAAGAGGAAGTTGAGTTTCCCCGTAGTGATTTGACCTTACACTTGAGAGATATTGTTGGGTGCTCCTTATGTGTCTGTTCAAGAGTCTGCAGTTCAGTTTCAAGGGCTACACAATCTTTTGCCTATTGGGCATTGCCGTCAGGGAGATACACTTCCCCTTCAGGATTGCCTTAAAGGCATGCAAAGTATTGCAGTGTGTTGTGTCAGTGGGTGTTTTAAGTAAAAATAATTCCCTCATAGCTTTCTGTAAATAGTCCAGGGAAAGGCAAGCTCTGATAGGGGAGTTATGGGAAAAAAACAGCAGCGGTACTGCAGTGGTGGTTCCTCCCAATCTAATGTGACAACGGATTGTGGTTGTTAAAAGTGAGAGGATGCCTTTAGGCCCAGCACTCTTGATTGGCTAATGAAGGTGTAGTCTAATCTGGAGTAGGTACGATGGGAGTGGGAGAAGAAGGTGAATTCACAGGAGGCTGGAAGAAGTGCTCTCTAGGTGTCTAACTGTCCTAGTGTCTCAACTGCTTGTTTCAATGCTCTAGAGAAGTTCCCTGTGCGCTCTAGAGAAGTTCCCTGTGGCCTATCTGTGTGTGGTAGGGGTGCTGTCAACATGCCAAGCGAGGTTGAAATCTCCAATCACAACAATCTCTCCCTCTGCAAACCCGCCAAGCAGCATCAAGAATGAGAGAATAAACTGGTCTTGACCTCCCCATCTGGATCTTTTAATCAGAGGGATCTTGGCCAAAAAGGTGTTAGAGGCATGCAGAGTACGTTCCGGAAGCTTTGGTTAGATCAAAGATTGCGAAATCAGTGGTCCTTTTTCCGAGAGGGCCCTGTGAGAAAGGCAGAGAGATGTAAATTTGATTCACTCTGCCACTGGGAGCCAAGTGAAGAGCCTTGAGGCTTTTATAGCTATAATGGTGACTGGGCAAGCAGAAATCAGCCGCTCGCCGACCTCCGCATCGGGTCCGGACACCAGCCCACGGGCAATGCCAAGTGATGCCGAGGCGATATATGGGTTGCCGGATTCCCTGTTCTCCTCGGACCAACCACATGTCACCCCACAGACGGCGGACCTACTCCATTGATGGGCTGGATCGATCCTTGCCCCCGCCTTCCCTCCTTGCTCCTGGACACAGGTGGGCACGCCCGGGGCGCCGGTCACTACTGATCATCTGCTGAGCGATGGTGAGAGCCCTACACGGAGCAAGAACACCGCGGAGGCGATTGGCTATCGGACGAGAGACGCAGTGAGTATTGCCCTTGGGCATATGGCTCCCAGAGGCGACTTCCACAGGCAAGAGACGGCAGGTGCCCCGACCGACCGGACTCGGGCCGCTGACATTCTAGCCGGATGGGACTGCCGAGTCAATATTGACATTGCCAATGACTCCTGGGCTGGAGGGGAAGTGTAAAATAACCGAAACATTGTGATTATTACTCAATGATGTAGTTATAAACTGGCTGTGTTAGCACTTTTGTTCCCATGGAAGGGTGATGTTCGCTCTCTTTTGCCCACTTGTTATGCTATCCCGGCTGTAACTGATGCACAGCGACCCCCCTAGATTTGAATGTTAGCTGTCTCAACAGAGAGTTTGGACGGATGCATGTTCCGCATCCGACCTTTTGGTATTGTCCACCAGATTTGTTATTCATGTATTTTTGCATTGTTTGGATCATTTCCTCCCCCCCATTTTTGAATTATTGTAACATTGTCTTAGCAGTGAAGGCGGTTATGATTGTGGGTCTTGTGCATAACTGTGGGGACACGTGGGTGGCGGCGCTGGTGCCACTTGGTTGGGGACCATGGCAGGGCGGGGGACGAGACCCCTTCACAGGGTGTAATGGCAGCGATAAAGTTTTGTACATGGAATGTACGTGGCATGCACACACAATCCCGCAGATATCAGATTTATTCTTATTTGAAACGACATGTCCAGGTTGCGCTCTTACAGGAGACTCACCTCACTGAGACGGAGACACGCACATTGCGCCGTAGGTGGCGAGGGCAGCTCTATGCCATGGGCTACTCATCCTACGCCCGCGGGGCGCTGATATGGGTACGGCCAGGAACCCCTTTCGTGGTGGAACATTCATACATTGACAAGGAGGGCAGGTTCGTGGCGTTGAAGGGTAGACTAGACGGGCGCCCAGTGGTACTGACATCAGTGTACGCACCAAATACAGACCACAGTGGGTTTTATGCACAGCTCTCCCAAATCTTGTCCCCGTGGCACGGGATCTCCTGGCTTTTGGGTGGGGATTATAATTGTATTCTGGATGCTGCGCTGGACCGCTCCTTTCCACCCCTGCCAAGAGCGCCTGTTTTGGGTGCCATGAAAACATTTAAATCGTGGGCCTTACAGTGGGATTTACACGACGCATGGCGACACCGTAACCCTAACGTCCAGATATATTCATATTACTCAGGCGCGCATCAATTACATGTACGATTAGACAGGTTCATGCTATCCAGCGATCTACTCCCACACATAGCTGACACCTATTACATGGGCCGCACACATTCAGATCATAACCCCCATGTGCTAGAGCTCATGTGGACACAACCACGCCCTCCTATACCCACCTGGAGATTGCAGCCTGACCTGCTCCTAGACGCTCCATTTCGCAACTCCCTCTTTACACAAATAGCGCAATATTTTGAGACTAACGCAGGCACGGCGTCCACCCCACAGGTGGAATGGTACGCTTTTAAAGTGGTGATCAGGGGCCACTGCCTAGGCACACAGGTTAACCTGCGGAGGACACTAGAAAAAGACCTGACACGGATTGAGGAAGGACTCATGCAAAAAGAACAGGAGGCGAGGGACGGTGATGAAAACGACGCATTAGACACTCACGTGGAAGGCGAGCGATTACTAGACAGGTTGCGCTGCCTTAATTATGCAGCACACTCGGCACGCACGCACCACACAGGGGACAAACCTGGTAAGCTATTGACCTGGCTGATGAGCCGGGAAGACCGTATGGCACCGGTGACGGCGATATGAACCAGACAAGACGAAGTGCTGTACACACCGAATGAGATACATGCGGCCTTTGTTACCCATTATCGCGTGCTATATCGCTCCCAACTGCAGGTTCCCCTTCCTGACATTACTGAATATCTAGCAGACATACCCCTGCCGTCACTAGGGGAGGCCCAGCGCGAGGACCTAGAAGCGCCCATTGCGCCTGAGTAACTTCAAGTGGTCATATCTGCGCTTTCCAATGGTAAGTCTCCGGGACCGGACGGACTGCCGGCGGAGTTCTTTAAAGCATATTCTGACCTACTGATCCCAGACCTGATAAAGATGTACACGGCGGCTACAGAGGACTCCTCCCTCCCCCCAACGCTAAACGAGGCCAACCTGATCTCCCTCCTGAAACCGGGTAGGGATGGCCAGCAACTGGGTTCGTACCGGGTGCTGGCTCTTTTAAACATCGATTATAAAATACTGGCGTCCACCCTGGCACAGAGACTGGCTCCTTTGGTACCCACACTGGTGCATACTGACCAAAATGGTTTCGTGCCGACGCGAAACGCCTCACCCAACATTCGTCGTCTGTTTAGAGTCCAGGAGTACGCTGTGCAACAATGGCCAAGGTCGGGGTGTTTAATACTAGACTTAGAAAAAGCCTTTGACTCGGTTGAGTGGCCTTATTTGGGGGCAGTATTGCGAAAATATGATCTTGGCGATGACTTTATAGAAATGGTCAATTTACTGCATCAGACACCGACAGTGAGGGTCCGTTTGAGTGGGCTGTTGTCTGAGGCCGTTAGGGTCCGTAGGGGCACTAGACAAGGTTGCCCCTTGTCTCCCTTACTCTTCTCCCTAGCGATGGAGCCGCTTGCGGCGCTATTGAGAGCACAGGGTGCGGCTTGGGGAATCCCCTTAGTGGACGGTATCCATGCGGTCTCCTTATACGCAGACGATCTGCTGTTATATGTCAAGGATCTGACCAGTTTGCCGCTTACACTCTTGGACACTTTCCGAAATTTCGCAGCCCGCTCAGGGTTAATTGGAATAAATCTGGAGTGTACTCCTTCAGCCCCGAAATGCAAGAATGCGAGATAAACATTGATGGAATGCGACTGGCCTGGCACCCTACCACGTTTCGGTACCTAGGTGTCAATATTTACTGATCCCACGCGGACATATTGGAGGGTAATCTTGTCAGAGCCATCTCCTCCATACGAGCACAAATGACTTTTTGGAAGACGCTCCCCCTCAATGTACCTAGCAGGGTAACCCTGACGAAAATGATAGTGTTTTTTTTATTAGTTTATTTTGAAATTTTCAGAAAGATATCAAACAGTAGCCCCAGAAATAAGCATCAAAGCCCCCCTCCCACCCCTTAGGCATAAATGCATCCACCTAATCGTCGTCTGCTTTCCTACTACAGGACAGGGAGTACACAGCCATTTAGCCAACAACCCAGGAAGTAGGGCAGGCAGCGCATATATCACACATCCCAGCTAACACAGTTGATGCTGCAAGTGATAGTCAGAGACAACTCTATCCCCCATATCGTCCCACAACCAGAACCGAGGAGCATTGAGTGACCCAGGGATAGCACCCAGAATGCCTGTCAGACTTAGCCCTCCTGAGCCTCAGCAGCCGCAGCACCATCCCCTTTGCGTGCCAGATACTTTTGGTAGAGTACCCAGTAGTTCTTGGGCCTACTCGTGGGGGGGGAAGTTCGCAGTAGTTTTCGGATTGCGTACAGCAATATACCATCTCACGTGCCCATCTCGCAAGAGTCGGAGCAGGACCTTTCATCCAGCATCATGCTACTACCTTACGCGCTACTAACAGTCCCATGCCCACTAGTCTATGCACAGACACCGGCAGCTGCTTGGTATATCCCAACAGGGCCATCCCAGGGTCCAGAGCTATGTCAGATTCTACCGCTGCGCTGATTTCAACAAAGATCTTATCCCAGAAGTCCCATACTCCACGGCACTGCCAAGCCAGGTGTAGAAACCCCGCGTCAGGGGCACGGCATCTATCACATTCCGCTGTGGCCCTCAGGCCGTATCTGCAAAGTCTGTCAGGTGTGTAATATATTCTATTAATAAATTTGAAATGTATGAGCCTATGCCAGCCATTCAATGAAAGCGTCTTAGTGGCAGTGCAACAGTATTTCCACCTATTATCATCCAGTACCATTTGCAAATCAGACTACCATGCCAGCCGTGATTTAGTATAAGTGTTTTCTCTATGTGTTTGCGAGAGTGCGTACAAATGAGATTGTAGTTTCTGGGGAGAGGTGGCCTTAAGTACGTACGTGAGCTCGTGCACCTCGGGTGGCTCCGCCATGTCTCCTCCCAGAAGCTCAGAGAGCGCATGTTGGACTCTGTAGAACTGAAATCTCAGCAGTGGAGTTGGGGATTCCAATTCGGTCACTACCTGTTTCCAAGTCCTGACGGGACCTTCATCAAATAGATCCCCTGCTACCTTAATGTTAAGGTTCAACATGGCAGCTACCACCCCCTTCTCCCGATGAGGAGGCAACCATCGCATCCAGTCAATAGGCATAATAGGGGAGTACAGTAATGCACCACCTTGGATGTGTAAGAGCCTGGACCACGCATGATTCGTAGAGGTCACGGAGTCAAGTATTCCAGTTCTATGATCTGTAGATTCAAAGACCGTGTGAGGGAATGTGAGGGGCCTAGCGAATAAGGTCTCCAATGTAACGTGTGCTATATCCCGATTCCCATGGACCCAAGTGTGCAGAGGTGCAGCATGCGCCACCCTGTAGTACACTTCGAGGTCAGGTGCGCCCAGGCCCCCCATGGAATAGGGCGAAGTAAGAAGCGACCATTTAGCTCGGGCGGACCTCCCGCCCAGGCGAGTTTCATTAATAGTTGCTGCAGCCTCTGGAAGAACACCCTCGGGAGCACCATTGGGATGGTAGAAAACAGAAAAAGGAATCTTGGGAGTACCACCATCTTCATAATGGCAATCCGTCCCAATAGGGAAAGGGGGAGTCTACACCAGACCTCCACATCATCCTCAAGCTTGCTAAACGCCGTTCCATAATTAGCCCTAAATATGGTCTCCGAGTCTATGTGTAGTTGGACCCCCAGATATCTGATCGTGTTAGTTGTCCATTGAAGTGGGTATTCCATGGAGGTCGGTTGAGTAATTGGAGTCAGGGGGAATGCTAGTGATTTTGACCAGTTGACTTTTAATCCCGACAAGGCGCCGAAGCGGACCACCTCCCTGAGAACCGGTGAGAAGTTATTGTCAGGGTCGCGGACATAGCAAAGTGCCGTCCGCATACATAGACACCACTATCCGATAGTTAGGGAAGCTTATGCCCCTAGCACCATGATACTCCTGCAGGGCGCAGGCCAAGTGCTCAGCAACGACGGCATATAACAAGGGCGAAAGTGGGCATCCCTGCCTAGTGCCCCATGTGATCGGAAACGAGTCGGTGACTAAATAGTTTAATCGAAGCCTGGCTCAAGGTCGGAAGTACAACGCCCCTATTATTTGGATGAAAGGCTGTCCCAGGCCCATCTTCATTCAGATCTTTCTCATGAATGACCATTCAACGGAGTCGAAGGCCTTCTCCATGTCAAGGAAAACCGCCAAAGCCTTCCTATCCTGTCGAACATGCTGTATCACGACCAGGACAGTCCGGATATTGTATATCAGGTTCCTGCTCGGGATAAACCCCGCTTGCTCAGGGGCCACCAAGGTAGATGCCAGAAGGGCTAGCTGAGTAGCCAAAACCTTGGCAAACAGTTTTGTGTCAACATTTAACAAGGAGAGGGGCCTGTATGTGACAGGTACTGGCACTGCTGTGCTCGCGCTGCTGCCGGCGCTTGTATATTTTAACTCGCCCTGATTTTGTATGTCTTTTTCTTTTATTATTTCATTTTCCCTTGTTTTTAAGTGGGACTAGGCTGGGCTTCGTTCCCCTTCCGCTTACCACACATAAAAGGCTAAAACATCGCCGTTTTGGCGAGTCCGGGTCCCGGAGGTGGTCCTGTGTAGGCGCCATCTTGCTTTGGGCTCCTAATTCCATCGACGGGCGCCATCTTGGAGCGTCCTCGCGCTCGCGCTGGGCTTGGATCGCCTATTTAAGGCGGATTCACCTTCACTGCAGCCTTGACAGGTACTGGCACTGCTGTGCTTCTGCTGCTGCTGGCGCTTGTATATTTTAACTCGCCCTGATTTTGTATGTCTTTTTCTTTTATTATTTCATTTTCCCTTGTTTTTAAGTGGGACTAGGCTGGGCTTCGTTCCCCTTCCTCTTACCACACATAAAAGGCAAAAACATCGCCGTTTTGGCGAGTCCGGGTCCCGGGGGTGGTCCTGTGTAGGCGCCATCTTGCTTTGGGCTCCTAATTCCATCGACGGGCGCCATCTTGGAGCGTCCTCGCGCTGGGCTTGGATCGCCTATTTAAAGCTTTCCTCTCCCGCGCAGGAGGGGCGCCCTCGCTTAGCCGGAGTCGTGCCAGAGTCCTGCCCGTCTGCGCCCGTCAGCGACGAGGAAGCGCGAGACGCGGTAGGGCTCTGATCATTAGCTGCTATTTCATCATGCAGGCTCCACCAATGCTCCATTACAATCGGGCAGAGTTGCTAACCATTGGGAATAGGGCTAGAGTTTGCCTATGTGACCCTGTGGACCCTCTATCTGGCCCATACGTCTGTGCATGTAATGGCTGGTCTCTAGATAGCCCGACTAAAATCCGTTCCTTGGAAGATATTCCCCCGCCCAAGCGTAATCTTTTCTCGGACCGGGGGCTTCGGATTTGGAATTTGAACGTGAGGTCACTGGTTAAAAATCACCAGTTTATACATGACCTCATTGAAAAAGATGGCCCTGATCTTTTTCTTCTCACCGAAACCTGGCTTCAGGACTCGGATGTCGCCATTTTGAACCTTACCTTTCCATCAGAATACAAGATCTTCACTGTGAATCGAATCGGACTACGAGAGGAGGTGGCATTGCCATGGCAGTAAAATCTTGCTTTCCTGCTGAATGGAAAGCTCTTAAGCTGCCTGCTTGTGAAAGTGCCCTTTTTAAAGTAGCCTTCAGCCATCATTTTACGTTTAGTGGCACTCATTTATCGCCCACCAGGCAATGATACAGTCTTCAAATCCGCTCTCGCCGATACTGTAAGCTCTTTAGCGCCCGGGTGTGCGAATTTTAACATCATGGGTGACCTTAACATTCATTTTGACAACAGGTCATCCATAGCCATTAACACCTTACTCGCGGATCTGGAAGCACTTCAACTTGTCCAGCTAGTGACACTTCCTACCCAAACTGGAGGACATATTCTTGATCCTTTTTTTACCACGCTTGAGAGGGTGAAGGTGTCTGATCCGCTGTCGGTGGGATGGACTGATCATTTGCTGGTGGAAGTCTTTTGTCTTACTCACGATAAGCCATTTAAACCTGTGGATAGACTGATTTTTAAAAGACACTGGCATAAGCTTAAATTGGAGGAGTTTTATAGGTTGCTGGAGCAGAATCCCCTGAGCCCTTTTTTGAATGTGGATCATGGCTACCAACTGTTTTATACATGGATTTCAGACGCTCTTGATTCCCTTATACCCATGCGCTGGTCGAAAGGTCATTCTAAGGTACCGAGCCCGTGGTATAATGATTCCCTTGCCGAGCTTAAAAAAACTTTCCGGAAAGTGGAGAGGGACTGGAGAAGATCCTACGATCCTGTTTTGAAAACCTTGTATTTTGCCAAACTTAAGACCTATCATAGAGGAATATGCAGAACTCGGGCCGCATTTTATGCTCAGGAGTTTCAAGCCAGCACCAATCCCTCCAAATTAATATTCAAGGTCTTAAAAGACCTTATGAATAAGAGAGCCACTTCGGTAGAGATCTGCACCGATTCCCACTGCGAGAACTTGGCAGTTTTTTTCCTGGAGAAAGTGCAGAATATATACCGAGGGTTTGACCTGTGTCGGCTGGACCCAGAGTTAGTTGACCCTAATTTTTTGGGTTACGAGACTCTGACCTTTCTACCTGACCTGTCTACGGAGGCTTTTAACAAACTTAGCCTCAGCGTTAAATCAGGCTCTCATCTGGACCCGCTGAAGCCAGCCCTCATCAGTACGCTTTCCCCGTTGTGTCGAGTTCCGATACTCACTCTTATCAACTTGTCGCTGTCAACTGGGACGGTCCCTTCCTTATGGAAGCAGGCGGTAGTTACCCCAGTCTTGAAAAAGGCAAATTTAGACCCTCTCTTGCCTGAGAACTACCGCCCTATATCTCTTTTACCTTGGACTGCTAAAGTCACCGAGGCCCACGTTAACTCTATCTTATCTGATCACCTTGCCCGTAATCAGATACTGGACTCTAGCCAAAATGGCTTCAGACCTGGGCACAGTACCGAGACTGCTTTGCTCCATATTATCGAGCATTTACGCCTGGTGCTTGACTCCGGACGTACAGCAGCGCTCCTATTATTAGATCTGAGTGCTGCTATCGATACTGTGTCCCACCGTATACTGATTCAGCGCCTTGAGGAAGCCGGAGTAGCTTGAACCGCTCTTCAGTGGTTTCGATCTTTCCTCTCAGATCGAACTTTTAAAGTGGCTATACCACCCTGCCAATCCACCATCTATCCCTTGGATCTGGGGGTCCCACAGGGCTCCTCGTTGAGTCCCACTCTGTTCAACCTATATGTGAAACCGCTAGCGGCAGTCGTCAAACAGTGGGGTTTGACGATGACCTCATATGCTGACGACACGCAGCTAGCGGTGACACTGAGTGGAGACCCGGAAGTGGAGGCCCCCAGATTCCGAGCTGGACTTGTGGCAGTAGCTAGTTGGCTACGTACCAATTGTTTACAACTGAATGCCACTAAAACTGAAGTGTTGGTTTTAGGGAAACATGCTGAGCTATGGGGAGACCAGTGGTGGCCTCCAGATCTGGGCGTCACTCCCATTCCAGCATAGGAAGTGAAAAACTTAGGGATTTGGCTGGATCCTGCGCTCACCTTCACAGGGCATACGAAGAAGGTTGCAGCCACATGCTACGGTATCCTGCGAGGCATAAGGCCGGTTCTTAAATATTTCGATCCTCCCACTCGGCAGCTCGTGGTCCAAGCCTCGATTCTATCTCGGTTGGACTACGGAAGTGCGCTGATGTTAGGGGTTAATCAGGCTGAGGCATCCAGGCTTCAGAGGGTACAAAATGCCGCGGCGCGGGCCATTGTTGGTCTTCCCAGACATTGCTCTGTTTCTGGTACTATCTCTGCCCTTCACTGATTATCGGTCAGACAGAGGATTAAGTTTAAAGCGCTCTGTCTGGCTTTTAAAATCATGAAACTCTCCTCGCCGCCGGCTCTTGTTAACTTGCTCACTCCCTATATTCCTCCGAGATCCCTAAGATCAGAGGCTTTGCATTTGGCGGTCTGCCCCCGTTTCAAACTTAGTAGAATGGGTGGTCGCTCTTACCGGGTGCTTGCCGCGGGACTGTGGAACTCGCTCCCAGTGCACATCCGAGCTCTGAATGATCTGTCCATTTTCAGGCGTGCTATTAAAACTTTTTTGTTTTCTGCCTCTGAGTAGCCGCTCCCTCTTATTTTCTGCGTGTTTTGTTATAGTACCTGTCTGAGCGCCTGGACGCCCCTTTGCTGGGGCAGCAGCGCGCTATAAAAATAAAATTAACATAACATAACATAACGTATGAACTACAGTCCTCCCTAGGCTTGCCCGGCTTCAGTATCGTTACCAGTAACGCCTCCCTCATGGAGTCTGGCATACTGCCCTCCACGCAAATATCGTCGAAGAAGGCCGATAAATGTGGGAAGAGCTGGTCCTTAAAGGCTTTATAAAATGCAGCTGTGAGGCCATCTGTGCCAGGGGCGCTTCCCGATTTCATTGCAGCAAAAGCATCCGATATTTCATCTTTCTCTATCGGCTGCATAAGGAATTCCCTGTCAGAGTTTGTTAGCATAGGAATGTCTATATGGCCGTGGTAGTCGTCAATGTCATCATCGAGGTTCCCATCCCTTGACAGCGTTAGTTCCGAGTAGTAATTCTTAAAAACGCCCGCTACGCCAAGGGGATCAGAAAGGAGAGCTCCGTTGGGTGATGATGGTATGTCGTTTTCTAGTCCCTCCAATAATCCTGGCTAGCAGAGCGCCAGGCCTGTCACGTTCTCCATAGATTCTGGCTGTGGCGTACTTCCCCATATGCTTAATTTCCCTCTCAGCTTCCTCGTGGTACTCAGATAGTAGCCTGTTGATGTCAGCCATCACCGTCTCGTCTGCCTGTTCTATTTGTCTCCTCCCTAACTCCCCCAGCTGTTTCTCCAGTTCAGCCAATCTCGTCCTAATAGATTTAAGTATTCCAGAAAGCTTCGACATAGCCACACAGCATATATATACTTTAAAAGCCTCCTAGACAGTCTGAAAGCTCTCGACCGAGCCCAGATTAGCCTAAAAAAGTGTCAATGGCTTCCGCCAATTCCCCCCTAAACACCGGATCTAGTAGCGAGTATGGCGGGAACCGCCAGGTAAAAGGGGGGATGGATCTGCCTGGTGTCAGCAGCTCCAATAGCACAGGAAAATGATCCGATAATGTCCTAGGGAGCACCCTACAGTCACCAACCGCACCCATTCTACAGGAGAGAATCAACATGTAGTCTATTCTGGTGTGGATGTCGTGTTAGGCGGAGTAGTGTGTGAAGCCTCCCTTTTGCGGGTAGTGGGACCGCCGTACATCTTCAAGGCCCAGGCAGGCCATAGCTCTCTGTAACTCCGTCGCTGCCGCCGACGGTCTACGGTGTGGTCCCGATGACCTATCTACGGCAGGGTCAAGGGTGAGATTCATATACCCCCCACAACAGGAGATTCGGGTCATGTTGTCGGGCCCTGGCCTCTAGGGCCCGATAAAACTCTGGGGAATCAAAGTTGGGACCATAAGTGTTGATAATCACCAAGGTCAGTCCAAGACCAGTGCACCTGGAGATGACGTATCTGCCCTCAGGGTCCGCCTCCAGCGTGTGTTGCGTTAGTGTGGATTTTGGATTTACCCAGGTCATCATTCCCCTGGCGTGAGTTGTAAATCCCGCAGTAGCGCTATTCCCCTCCAGGCCCCTACATTTCAAAATCCCACTATTGTTTGATAGGTGAGTCTCCTGAATTAACGCAATATCAACATGCTGACGCTGTAGGTAGCTAAGTACCTTCCTGTGGTCGTTGAGACCTCGCACATTCCACGTAAGTATCTTAAGTCTGGGCGGGGTAGTGTGACCCGTGCTATCCGCCATTATCGCCATTGGTGCAAGTCATGAGTTCCGCCGTTATAGATGTCGCCTGCATGTGCCATGTTAGCCCTGTGACAGTAGGAGATCGGTACATTTTGCCTTGAGCAACTGAACAAACCCATCCCTGATCCCTCCCACCCCCCTCCCACAGTAGACCAACCCCAACTCGGCCTAACATGTCAGCTTCCCTCCCTAGAATAACTACCCTGAGAACACCAACGGGCTCCCAACGGAGCCAAATATGCACACGGCGCTGGGGCCGAGGTTACCAGAGGAAAAGTCAGCAACTCAGAAAGGTTACAACTTAAGGACCGCCCCTGGCGCCATCGCCCTATAGTGCAATCTCAACAGACATCAGTACAGCACTATCATACTAAACACCTTAGATATGACGCCTCTTCAGCGTACAGACCCCAATATTTGTACAGGTCAGATCTACTCCCACCTCCATCTCAGAGTGTATTGCTAATGCATATTGTCCAATATAGTCATAAATCGGCAGTACAAAACCATACAGTTCGGAATAATCTCACCCATAGTCCAGGTAGGTCGTACACATGCGTATGTTCAGGAGACCCGTTAACCGCCCCCGACTGGGGCAAAAACTGCAGTTCCATCAGGGGCGAGTATCATCTCAGATTTGAGACGTTATACTATAGAATGAGTCTTGTCTCGAGTCTTGTTCAGCATACCAGCCCTCGCTCTCATTCCTGTTCATCCAGTCGGCTGTTATTGCTCCCGCTTTCCGTCTGGCTGCCGAGGTCTCCCCGATGCTCCTTAGTCCACATCTTTAGGGTCTTTTGGAGATCCTTCGGGTCCGTGAAGAAGTGTGAATGGCCCTGCCGGTTAATTCTCAACTTCGCTGGGTACAGCATGGCATAGTCCAGCCCCAAATCCCTCAGCTGGTTTTTATATGGGGCAAAGTGCTTACGCTCTTCCTGCACCTTTGCTGTAAAGTCTGGATATATGGAGATCGCTGAGCCCTCGTATTGCAGGGACTTCTTTACTCGAGCGACCCGTAGGGCCGTGTCTCTATCCCTATAGTTCAAAAGTTTGGCGATAATAGGCCTTGGGGGAAACCCCGGGCGGGGTTGAGGGCCCAGCCTGCGGTGCGCTCTCTCTACAATAAACATTGGTGAGAAGACGTCTTCCCCAAGTAATAAGCAAAGTTTTTCAATGAAAAGTTCAATTTTTCCGGTTGGAGTCGTCTCCGCAACTCCAGTAATCCGTATATTACATCGACGCGAACGGGCCTCCAAGTCCTCCAACTTGTCTTGTATCACCTGAAGAAGCTTTCCAATCAGCTTACGGTCCTTGTCCAGTTCCGTTTGGGCTTCCTCCACTTCAGTCAAGCGCCTCTTGGACATGTCCAGGCGCTCCGCATGCTTGTCGACGCGCTCCGCCATGCGATCCATCCGGTAGGTGAGTGCATCGATCTTGGTGCCAATGGATGCCATACTGTCCTGGAGGCCCTTCTCCATGGTAATCAGCAAGTCTTTAATGTCCGAGTAGATCGTGCTATCGTTGCCTCTTGACATGGGTGCGCCATCCGCGTCTGGGGCGTCAGAGGATTTGGCGCGGCGGCCCTCAAAGGGGAGCTTGCTTTGTGACTTATCGCCTTTACCCATCGTGGAGCAAGGGGTCGCTCTGTCGCAGGGAGAAGCCACCACCGTCGACAAGAAACGCCAGGCAACAGGTAGCAGGAGCGGCTATCCCCGTAGCGCACCACTCCAGTAGTGTTCCGCTTTAACACCCCGGGAGGACCACCCTTCGCCGACAGGTTATCGTTTGGCGTTGCGACGTGACTCCTGGTGTATGACAGCGCAGCCCTTTCGGAGTCTGTTCAGTGGTAGAGCAGCGGTAACCTAGCTATTCCCCCCAGTGAGAGCGCCTCCGGTCACTCCATGCCCTCCACCAAGAGACCCTCCAGGTCAGCACTCCGGGCCCACGAAGCCCTCAGGGGCAAAAAAGTCCACAGTACAGGGGGCAAGGTTCAGGCAGCAATCGGCTACTCCTCGCCATCCAGGGGGGAGGGCCAATGAAGAAAGGTGCTCCACGCAGGAGTAGGCCGAGAGCCCCCACTCACCACTAAGTCGAGCACCGTCCCGCAACCACGCCGTGCCCCTAGAGTGTGCTCAGCGGTATGGACGTGCCGCTGCTCTTCTCCGCAGGACCCGCCGCCGCCTCCAGGGCTGTCTCTCAGGACGAAGTCAGCCGCCGGGCGCAGGTCCCACCGCGGCGCCGCACGTCGGGTGACGCCGGACAGTGCGCGTCTGCTCGAGGTCCGCGGCTTCACGGCCTAGCATCCGCAATGTTTCGCTACCCTCCGCAGTCGTCGCAGGAGCGGAGCAGGGGGGACTTCGCCCGCACAGGATACCGGAGGTGTCTGGCAAGTCGGGGGCGCAGTTTCCAGCCCATGGGGTCCGTTAGGATAGGATATTGTGGGCGATGGCACGGAGCTCTAGAGTCAAGCGTCCGCCATCGAAGCTGGCAAGCTCCGGCCCACGAAAATGATAGTGTTACCAAGGCTCCTATATTATTACTCTAATATACCGGTATATGTTCCAACCCGCATATTTCGAGAGTTAGAAACTATGGTCAGAGCTCTCATCTGGAACACTGGCAGACCTCGAGTGGCGCTGAAGAAACTCTATGCACCAGTGGCTTCGGGGGGACTGGCGGTCCCTAATCAGGAACTTTATCACTTAGCAGCACAGTTACAATGGGTGGCTGGTTGGCTGAGTGGGAAACATTTGGCTTACACGACCTCTGCTACAATGACTCTATCCCATTCCTAGATCCACACGCTGTTTCATCCTCTGATCAGGACGCCTTGCCCGACTCAAATACATTTAGGGGTGGCCCGCAACTGCTACGTGCGTGGATTGAGACTCACCCAAGTGGTGAAACCTTGTGCGCCAGCCCTCCCATTGCTGGGCACTCCCAGGGATGGTGTGGTAGTAACGGTGACCATGTTGGAACGATGGACACAGGCCGGGGTGGACACGATGGCTGACTTGTATACAGATGGTACATTGCTCCCCTTTGACAGGCTAGCTGCAGACACGGACCTGCCTATAGGGCAATTCCTGCTACACGCGTCCCTTTTACGCACGTTCACGAAGGAGTGGGGTGGTATCTCCGAAGAACTACCAACGCATCTCCTGGTGCAATACTTGCATGTTATGGGAAATGGTGCACATGTGATCCATTGGTTGGCACATGCACTGCTGTCACACACGCATGACACCTTACGCTCACTGAGAGACAAATGGGCAACAGACAGAGGAAGGGACTGGACTGATAAGGAATGGACAATGATCCTAGAAGGTCCCTCCAATATCCCACGGAACTCGCGCTTTAAAGTTATCCAATTTTACATACTACACCGGGCGTACCTGTCGCCAGACAAAATCAACCGATACTTCTCGATTGGGAACTCTGCGTGCCCGCGATGTTCTCTGGTAGGGGCAAATATTCTCCACTTGTTTTGGGCCTGCCCCCGAATACTACCTTATTGGCGCACAGTGACGACACTATTATCAGCAGGAGTTGGTGCTGTGCTTCCACATACATGGGAGGCGTGTCTGCTCGGCTTGTATAAACGAACAAAACACAACAGAGTCCCGGTTAGTTTCTGGGATCTGGGACTCATAACAGCCAAGAGACTCCTCACCAGTCATTGGAAAAATAGGGACCCACCACAGGCCAAATATTGGTGCACATCCTTTAATAACTGGGCGACAGCGGAAAGCACTACCCTACAAAGAGAGGAAACGGCGGGATTGAGGGCATTTCCGATAGCACAGCTCTGGGAGGATACTTTATGGGCTTTTCATCAAGCATGTGCTGATCAAGGAGTCACCTGAGAGCTTATCTTATAGGGCATAACATAGGTGGCATGCGGGAGGGAGAATGGTGCAAACATTGATGGAGATCTAGCCCAAGGCTGCAGTCCGCATCACATAGCTGAGTGGAATGATGTGACCGGTACGTCACGAGCCGATGACCCCAACCAAACCCATGCGCGCGGGATACGGCTCGCACAACCTGATTTCAGGATGAGACACTATGCATGTCGCCGCCCCCGCGCTTTTGCTCCCACACATGACAACGCCATACGCCACGGGACACACATGAAGGGATTACCTGCTTGCACACCTTTTTGATTTTTTTCCTTGGTCTGTATTTTTCCCCTATTTCCTCCTCTTATTTTGGCATTAGCCTCTTTAGTTCATTGTTCTTACATGTTTCCCCAACTCTCGGTTGAATAAGTTAGTAGTGTCCCAGCGAATTCATAACGGACACAATAGTTATACTGCTAGGAATACACTCAGTTGACAGTGTTCCTTAGGTCTTCAGACTGGTTCACAAAGTTTACGCCTACATTTACGGGACTACCCTAGATGACAAGTTGCCTACATGTGATTAGAGGAGGGTCAGTAAATCACATATGCACAGGCTGTGGTGTTGAATACCGCATACACGGGCTATGAGCTGTAATCATAGCCGATCCAAATGATACTACACTGTTAGATATCCCACTGGACTTACAACTGCCACACCCGACGGGTCTATGACCTGGGGATCAATACCAATAGCTCAATTCCACGGCACCCTTCTTCTCCCAATCGGGGACCCAACTGCTCTATGGAGATAGAGAAAAATTCTGCAGTTATGTGATATTATGTGACATTGTTGTTTTCTCTTCTGTTTCTTCTATACTTATGCATCTACGGTCGAGACGTGAAACCAAGTCCCTGAATGCTAGTAATGATGTTGATAATTGCTATTGTATATTTACAGGATGACTTATTGCTTTCGCTTGCACTTTATTTTGACATGTATTGCGACCATGTACTGAAAAGTTAATAAAAGATACTCAAAAAAAAACAAAATGGTGACTGGGCAAAGTTCTGCACAATCTGCTGTTTTTAGGAGGTCTTTTCAGCGGCTCGAAGATAGAGCTTCCGTAGTCCAAACAAGCAAGTATAAGAGCCAGGACTATAAGTCTTCTGGAGAGAGGGGGGAGCAGATGAATAACTTTCCAAAGCAGCCGGATAATGCTGCAATAACGTGCCACAATCTTTGTTGCTTGTGAGACCCCATTAAGGGAGTCATCCAACCAAACCCCAGGCTCTTAATATCAGTTTTTAGTGGTGGTGGCATGGTGGTAATGGGTGGGGGGCGTCCAAGGCAGTTCGCCCAACGTACCTCCAATGAAGGATTAGGGTTATTACCAAGGATCAAGAGTCCGGTTTCATTCCCATTTAATTTCCGACAAGAACTACTCATCTAGGTAGACACTTTTTCAATAAACCGTTGGTATCCCAAATGTGTGGATGATATCAGCTAATGGCCTCATATATAAATTAAACAATGTGTTAAGGTCAGAGCCCTGTGGTACGCCACATTGAAGAGGGAGAGCATCTGGGGTGCAGCCACCATCAAAGATTTTAAACGATCTATCCTCCATATAAAATTTGAGCCAAGCTATATCAGAAGCTGTAATACCAGCTTTGTGTATTCGTTTGATGAGAATGTTGTGATTAACAGTATCAAACGTTTTACTAAGAGGAGGATAACAGCTGCCATACCTCCTTATTCAAGAAACTCTTTAGCTACTCCCACCACTGCCAAGTGAGCGTTTTCCGTACATGGAGAGGCAGGAATCCAGTTTGGATGGAATGAAGTATCCCATGCCTTTCTAGGAATTTGATCAGAGAAGTATTGATGTGCTTCTCCGAGACCTTGCTCATACCAGGGAGGAGGGAAATCGGCATATAATTTCCTAGATCATAGGGATCAAAATTGTTGGGTTTTTTAGCAGGGCTTTCACCATTGCATGTTTCCATTGTGGTGAGACTGTTACAGTGCTCAACAAAAGACTCAATTCTATCAAAGTAGATAGAATCTGGTCAGCAACTTTCACTAAGAACTGAGGAGGGGCCGGGTCGACAGGGGACCCAGTTTTAATTTTGGATTAAAGGTCCAGAAGATTCTTTGGGCTTAAAATGGTGAACTCACAGAGTATGGGGGTGATCAGTGTCTGTTCCACCCTCGTTAGGAGCACCTTATATATGTCCTGAATACTACTACTCTGAACATTTCCTGGAAAGAACTGGAGACCAGGTTAATGTTTGCCTCATAGTAAATTGTCTGAGCTTTTTTGGTTTCAGATCATTATAACCTGATCTTTTCCCAGTATATCTGTTTACTATTTGTGCTATCACTTTTCCTCCAGACCCTTTCAGCTTTCTTGCATTTTTGTTTTAATGTGCGGAGTATACCAGGGAGTAAACTTGTCCTTAGCTTTTTTGGTAAACATTTGGCTAGGAATGACCTGGTGGAGAGAGGACATGATCCATTGAACTCTTCATTATTTGTCAGCAGATCTAAATTCCAACTAGGTCTGGTATCACCAAGTGTCTGTTTCCAAACTTCTGAGGATAGTTTGGACCAGGGCAATTTTTTTAGACCTAGGTTAAGAGGTAGAGGAGGATTTAAAATGTTGTGGATATACTTGATGTTTCAGTGAGTGATCCTCCTCGTACTTGAGATATGTCTCCTGCAACCGCCACCACATTGTAGCATTGATTGAGTAAATACTTCCATAATTTTGGCACTTAGCAGGGGAGTTCATGCCCTTAACATTCTAGGTAAGGGTCACAATTACCATGGTCTAAATTCCAATCACAGAATGCATATGGTTAGCCTTGGATAGTGGTTTGATATAGTGCTCCCCTCGGGTTGCATAAATGGGTGGAATTCCTTCCCACACCATTGTCGGACATTACTAAGGCCTCTGCCTCACTCCTCCAAATAGTTTGAGAAAACTTGCTTGTGTTACACCCAGACTCCACCAATGTTGACCTTTAACTGAAAAAATGGCGGGACAATGTGTCCCAAATTTAAAAAGATGTGTTTGTGTATCTCCATCTTACTAGGCAATTGGCCTATGACCGCTAAAACATTGTATCACGTAGCTCATGTAGTGTGGGTAATGGCTATAATTAAAGGACAACAAGAGCATTACAATATTTTGATACTTATAAAGTCAATAGCTGGGGAGGTAGATGGCGCCCCGAATGTGATGGTCGCCATAGCTCGTTCCTGATGCCTTAGGAATACCCTCTCACCAGGGGATCTGCCAGTGGCAGTCTTGTTCATGATGATCCATTGTTGTCGGTGTGTCGTGAGGACCAAGGTCCCAGGGGACTAGCCCAGACAACGCCACAGCGTGAACCGATGTTTTTGTGATAGTTGGGGGCGCGTTGGGAGAGACAGGTGCCAGAAGTCAAAGATCGGTCTTTGTGCTCGCCGTCTGTGCCTTTGGGGCCAGGATGCCCAAAAGTGTCCTGGCCTCTGAAAGTTCTGTCACATGGCATGGCTTATTCTGTAGATCAAAGGCAAGGCCAAACGGGTATTTCCATTGATATCGGATCCAATTACAGACAGTACAGATTTGTCTGTCACTTGCCTAAATTGTTGGCATCTGGCCAGAGTTGCAGGGGAGACGTGCTGGAACAATATACATGCTGCACCTTGAAAGGCGATTGTCTCCACCCCACGGGCCCCTTTAAGAATAGCTTCTTTGGTTTTGAAGGAGCGGAGCTTCAAGAGGACGTCTAGAGGTTGCTTCCTGTTGCAGGTGAGGCAGGAAAAGGGGCTCTGGAGCATATTTTCCCCTAACTTTGCAAGTGAATGCAGCAGAGCCACAGCGGGTACATCCGCTCAACCATCTTGGCAGGCCACACCACCAACCCACATGCAATTTTTTTTAATATGGAAATACATGGAAAATAGTGGGCACAAGATTGGTGATTGTATTTTGAAAGCAGAAAATGTCTCTAAAATGTTTTTTTGTTTAAAAGAAAAAAAAAATGTATTGGTATTAACATGTTACAGAAATAAATAAACACCTAACAATGACATACTACAGTTACATGTTTGTAGGCGTTAACATCTGTTGCTGTGGGTATGCTTATATCTGCCCCACGTTTTCCGCAAGTCTTTGAGTTTTTGTTGTTGCGTTTGATTGCATAATCGTTACAACATAAAACTAACATAAAAACATAGAACATATACTTGGCGGGTGGGTCTTGTTGTCAGGTCGAACGGTCAGGTTGGGTTCTTTTTTGGCTAGGCTGGGTCTTACATTGGTTTTCAAGGCGGCTTGTATGTATGTAGGTATGCGTCCAGTTTCTCCCACATTTTCCTGTTTGGGTTTTTCCATGGTGTGTGTCTGAGTGCAGTGTTGTCTGCTCCCCTGAGGAATGTTACCCAATTCTGCCATCGCTTAAATGTGACTTTGGAGGTGTTTTTCCGTTTGGTTAAGATCATTTTAACTGCTGTAGTCAAGAAGAAGTCTAGGAGGAGTCTGTTGTGTTGGGTGGCAACGTCAGTTGTTATGTGGGCAGTAGTAATTGTGGCAAACTTTCGGTCAAGTGTGCAGCCTATTGTTTGGCTAATGAAATCGGTTACCTTTCCCCAAAATTTGGAAATTTTGCTGCAGTGATATACGAGGTGTGCAAGGTCACCCTTCTCTGTGTCGCAGTTCCAGCATCTATCACTCTCTTTGAGCCCCATTGATGCTAGGCGCGCTGGTGTCCAGTACGCTTGGTGTAGTAGCCAGAATTTCGTCTGTGCTAGCCCCGGCGATACTATGTTTTTTGATGGGGCTGCCCAGAAAGTTTCTAGTTCTTTCCCTATGAGTTTGGTACCTAGTTGTTGTTCCCAGTATTTGGTGTTTTTAGCGTTGAGTTTGGTAGAGGTGGGGCGAAGAAGTTTGTACCGGTGTGCCACCTGGTGACCACTTGCATTTATTGTGTCCATGTAGTGGAAAATCGAGGGTCTGTGTTTGGCGAAGTTCGATTTTGTTATTGCTGTTTTGATGGCTAGGAAATTGTATAGTTCACTTTCGGGGAGTGTGTATTGGGCTTTTAGGTTGTTGAAGGTATGTGGGGAACCTTCTACCTCCAGTTGCGCTGGGTACGAGAAGCCTAGCTGTTGCCAAAATTCTATTTCTAGGGATTTCCCTTTGTATTTAATATTGGGGTTCGCCCATAGTGCTTCCCATTTTGACTTTTTAATGCTGTTTTCTAGTTTTTGGTCTACTTTAAGCAATGCTTGCCTTGTGATCTTAAAGATGGGGTTGGCTAGTTGTGCGTGTTTGTTGGCGGTAGGGAGAGTTAGGGACTCGGTGTTGTTTAGTATGGCTCTTTCAATCGAGAGCCATGTTGGTTTGTACTGTTGGCTAGGGAGGACCCAGTGCATTCCCTGTCTGGCTATGAAGGCTGTTTGGAAAGTTCTTCGGTCCGCCACGTTGTGCCCTCCCAGCTTCTTCTCTAGTCTAAGCTTTTTTAGGACTAGTCTGGGTCTCTTGTCTCTCCATATGATTTTTTTTAGCATTTGGTCGATTTTCCTATAGAAATCGTCGGTGAGCGCAATGGGTAGCATTCCTGCCATGTACTTCGCAATGGGCGTAATCATCATTTTGACTATGTCTACCCTTCCCCACCAGGTAATAAACTTGGGTGACCAGCACTCAAGTAAACTTTTGATCTTATATAGTGTGGCTTTTTCGTTCAGTTCTAGTGTTTTCCCAAAGTGGATGCCTAGGGACTTTACTGATTTTGGTTGCCAGGCTAGCCCAGAGTTCCCAATTATTTCTTTGGTTGTGTGCACGTTATGGCAAGCACTCCGATTTGTCTGTGTTAAGTTTTTAACCGGAGTATGTTGCGTAGGATTCAATTGTGTGCATTAGTGCTGGGATGGATTGAGCAGGCTTTTCAGTTACTATGAGCAGGTCGTCTGCGTATGCTGCAAGCTTAGCTGTGGTGCTGTTGATAGTTATTCCTTCTATACTTCTATTTGCTAGAATGTCTTTGATCAGGTGTTCAAGTGCTAGCAGGAAGAGAAGCGGGGATAGCGGGCATCCCTGTCTTGTACCCCTGTCAAGCTTAAAGTGGGGGGATGTAGTTCCATTAATAGCTATTTGTGCTCTTGGGTTTTTGTACAGTACCATGACCTTCCTTGTGTAGCTGTCTCCTAGGTTGTATGCTTGCATGCTTCTTTCTAGGAATCGCCAAGACACTCTGCCGAATCCCTTTTCTGCATCTAGGGTGATTGCCACAGCTGGTTTGTGTGATTTGGTGGAGTGCTCTATTATCTGGCAGAGGATTCTGGTATTGTCATGGGACATGCGTATTTTGAGGTAGCCCACTTGGGTGTTGCCGATCAGGTGGGGGAGGACTTTGTTTAGTCTTGTCACCAATACTTTGGCGTGTAGTTTGCAGTCCAAGTTTATTAGTGAAATGGGTCGATAGTTTCTGGGTAGCTGTGGATCTTTGCCCTCCTTAGGTGTTACCACTATGTTGGCGAGAGACATTGAATCAGTTACTTCTCCATCTGTAGCGCAATGGTTAAGGACTTTTGTCAGGACCGGCAGTAGCTGGTCCTCACATTTTTTGTAGAACGTTGCAGTATATCCGTCTGGGCCTGGGGCTTTGTTGTCCTTAAGTGCTTTAATGGCTGCGCTTATTTCGCTCTCTTTTATGTCTTGCCCTAGTGTTTTGGCTTCTTGTGTCGTTATCTTGGGTAGGTTGATGCTTTCTAGGTAGATCGAGCAGCCTTCTTCATCTAAGTTGTCATTTTTTTTGTATAGTTCTTTGTAAAATTCCATGAATGTATGTAGGAAATCTTTGTGCTTCGTGTGTGTTTTGTTTTGGGCGCCTGTGATTGCGGTGATGCAGTGGTGTCTCTCTTTGTGTTTCAGGTAGGAAGCTAAGATTTTCCCTGCCTTGTTTGCTTTGCAGAGGTTAATTTGTTTATATTTCTTTATCCATAGGCCTGCTCTTTCGCTTAGGATTCGGTTAAATTTGTATTTTTTTCTCGTGAGTTCAGCCAGGGTGGCTGTGTTAGTGATGTCTCTAATGTGATCTGCTTCTAGTTGCTTTATGTCTTTATGTCTTTTTCGAGTTCGTCCAACCTTGCTTTGGCTTCTTTGTCTCTTCTGGCCTTTATTTCTACGAGTGTACCTCGGATGGTTGCCTTAAGGGCGTCCCATAAACTTTTCGGGTTTATGCCTGGTGTGTCATTTTCTCTGATGTAGTCTTCGATCGTTTTCTCTATTTTGTTTCTATCTTCCTGTTTCGCTATGGTAATGTTGTTGAGGCACACAAAAATGGTGACAGAGTGCACACCAATTCCTTCATGTTTCATAGACGATCATATTTTTCATTATTTAGTGTGCTGGCTCAGAACCGTGGACTGCCCTACTACGTAATTGAAGAAACACTGGAGGAAGTGGGGCGAGTTTGCACCCCACACCGGACGCACAGCTTTTAAGTGCAAAACAACGATGCCCAAAGTAATTCCAGTTCATCAATTTTTATTTCTGTTGGAGTCATTCCATGTATTACGTTGATCATGATTTATCAGTCACATGTTGGACATACTATGTTCACAGTTAAACTCCTTAATGCTGTAGACATGCCATAACGAGACTTATTCTATAGCATGGAATGCTACATAGGTATTCTTTGATTAAATCATTTCCGTCACCCAATGCATTTCGTGCCTTTCTTTGCACTTCATCAGGGGTTCAATACAATTTAAAAAAAACATGACTGTTAGGTTATGTCTCAAATTGACTTTTGTTTATCAAATCATAATTGAAAGAAATGCACGAAATGCATTGGGTGAGTATTATCTTGTGGCCTTCCCATTGTAGGTTCGGCGTTTTCCTTGCGAACCCGAAGATGGCTTCTGTGCGGTGGTAGCGTAGGGGTTTGCAGATTATTGGTCTTGGGTTCGTTCTGTTTGTTTGTTTGAATGACGGTACTCTGTAGGCCTTGTCTATTTCGAAGGGGTTTTCAAACTTGATGTTGGTCAGCTTGGGTATGAGCTCTTGTAGCATGACAACGCAGGAGCCAGCTCGGTCTTCTTTTCCTTCCGGAATTCCTAGGATTCTGATGTTGCCCTTTCTTTGCCGATCTTCAAAGTCCGCTGCCTGTTTTCTCAGGTCTGTTGTTGTTTTGGCTATAGTGCCCACTGCCCTGCTTGTGAGCTGGGATCTATCTTCTATATCGCTGACTCTTTGTTCTACCATGTCCAGTCTGTTATTTGTTGAGTGTATATCTGCTCTGATAGCTGCCAGCTCTAGTTGAATGGCATCCGTGTTTTTTTTTTGTGGATTGGCTAAGTCATGGACTTCCGCCAGATTTTTCAGTATGCTGTCTAGAGAACTACCAATGTCCGTTTTTTGTTTAAAAGGTGATTTTGGTTGGCTTTCTGTTTTTTTTTTCTTCTGTTGTTGTGTTGGTTTGCCTTCACTTCCTGCCATTGTGGTTGTTTTAAGCCCTCTTTTCTTTTACAGGAGCTCGTACCTCTTGTTGGTGCTTTTTGGTGTTAGGTGTGGCGAACACCCTTGTTCGTTACAGCTGTTCTCACTTGTCTTAGGGCGTGGGGCTGGTGAATCGTCGTTTCAGCCGGCTGTTTGGTCTTTTTCGTGAATGGTTTTCGGTTTGTGGCTAGGTTTGTCTGTCACTTTTGTGATCCTTGTGATGGCAGGGTCTGTGTGGCTTCTTGGCTTGCTCCTTGCCTCGCCCCGCCCCCCTGTTTTAGTCGGTTTTGATTTCTGGCTCGGTTTAAGCTGAGCTTAATGTCTGGTTCATTGTCTTTCTGGGCGCTCTTCTCCTTCGATTGATATTGGCTTGATCCCTTGCTCTGTTTCGCTTGCACTCAGTCTTTTTTTTTTCCCCCGTTGTGTTTGCACGTTTAGCCCCGCCTCTTTGATCCTGGTGTCTACCCTGTTGGTCAGCGGCAGTCTCGATAGGTGCTTGGCTGTCTTTGGACTTTTTTTTTTCCCCACCGCTGGTGCCAAGCTTACAGTCTCTGATTAGGATTTCTCGTTTTTCTTGCTCTGTTTTTCCAGAGTTTTACCCCCGCCTTTTGCGCAAGATGTCTGCCTCCATGTGTCCTAGTGGTTTCAGTTTCGTTAGCTGGCTCAATGTCGGAGGGGTTGCGCAGGATTTGCTATTTTTAGATTCCTCTGATGGTTTATTCAGTGCTTTGCAGTTTCCGATTGATATCTAACCGGTCGTTGTTAGGGTCGCTACGCTGTTCACATAATCATGAAGGCTGGTCGATTCTTTCTCGTTCTACTTTCTTTTTTATTTTTGTTTTTCCGTTTCCTAGCGGTTTAATCATTGCCATGCAGTTTCCGATTGATATTTGTTTATATTTGTTGATTTGTTGATTTGTTGGTCGTGTTGCTAGCCTCTCTGGCTTCACTGGATCATTATCTTAAGCTCGGTATTCTATTTGTTGGTGTTACAAGGCTTGCCCCGCCCCACTGTCCAAGATGGCTGCCCCCGTGCTGGTAGTTTCTCTTTCGTTTGTTGTCGCTGTGTTTTGGGGGTTCTTATTTGCGCGTCATTTAGTGCTTTGCAGTTTCCGATTGATGTCTTTGCACTATTTGCTATTCGCTATTCGTTAGCTCGTTCGCTTAAGCTTGATAATGATATTCCGTTCTGATATGTTGTATGGCTAGCCCCGCCCTACTGTGCAAGATGGTTAACCCCCATGGTAGCTTCTGACTCTCTGATGGCGATAGCCGTTCTTGATCGTTCTCTGGCGGCTTATTCAATGCCGTGCAGTTTCCGATTGATATTAGTTGGTTGTGTTGCTAGCTGCATCGGTTTCACAGGCCCGTCCACTTAAGCTCGATATTCCATTCCGTTAGGTTGCATGGCTTGCCCCGCCCCTCTATGCAAGATGGCTGCCCCCGTGTTGGTAGTTTCTCTTTCGATTGGTGCTATGTTTTGGGGGTTCTTATTGCGTTTGTACAGGTTTTTAATGTGCTAAGTCTGCAGACAATTTCGCTAAACTGTCAAACTCTTAGTTTGCTTCCGAAAGTATACCTTAATTTATGACTGCATAAACTTTTATTCACAACATAATGCTTTTTCTTTATAAATGTCAAGAGGCTGTGTTGTATCTTACATGACCTGTTAGTATATATATATATATATGTTTTTACCATTTAGCTGGAGTGGGTTTCATGGCCTCGATAATATGCTCCATTAGAACGACTGTTTTGTGTTCGAATGTTTAAGAACAACATTAAATACCATTTCACTGAGGCAATAATAGAGCATCTTTGATCCATGCCAGAACTGAAAATAAATAAAGGTAAAACAGGGTATAGTCCTTATGAGCAACATGGAAAAAAAAGATTTCCCAGTCATAAAATAAAAAAGTGCAGCGGCAGGTCTATGCTCTTGCCTGGTGCAGAACTACATCTTTCAGGAATTCTCTTGTATCAAGAAGTAGGCCTGGAAACATTTTACTGGTCCAGTTTTCCAGCTGTAAGTCTAACAAACTTTTGATAATTTATTTTACAAAAGAGCAAATATGGAGGCACATAGTAGGTAATGGAAAGAGGTTGCTGTTAAAAAACACTTTATAAATGTAAAGTCATTTATTTAAACTTTTTTTTTCTCCCCAATGAGAAACAACCTTCTCTACACACCCTTTTTGGGAGTGTCCCTAAAGTCAGACTGGAGAAATCTCCTTTAATATATATGGAGATGATTTACAGTAACATTTTGTTGAAATGGAAAATGCTTAAAAGTACATTTGCCACGACAACTAACAAGACACTTCCTCAGAAATTAAAGAAAGAACAATGGTGCAATTCAAGTAATGATATATCCTGAGCTCTGCTATAAACAGTATTTTGGCATTAATAGCGTGCTGGCATATACAGAGCCCTTCTTTGTTCAGAAAACTAGTCTCAACAAAGTTAATTTATGAATTGAGCCTCTGCATAGATACAGGTTGTGCATTTTCAATTATGTGACAAACAGCCCTGTTGACTTCACAGTCCAGAATCATCAGAGCCTTCACAGAACCCAAAACCTGACAAAATATGAGCCATGGAATAATCAAAGATGATGCCATCAGGACTCTGATATAATGAGACTGCTGCCATAATCTGTTACCTTATTGCATGATAACAAATGGGACAAGTGGATTCTTTTTCAAGGAAAGTAGTTTTCCGAGGCATTTCGCCCTTTGCACTAGTAGATATTTTATTGAACTCCAATCACGTGCTATGAAAATATTCTGATGGGGTAAACTAGTTATCTAGCCTTGTAAATTTCACATGAGAACCTGAATAAAAAGAAAACTCAGACTTCTTGATGGGAATCAGGACAAAACTCTGTATCTCAATCATCCCTCCCATGCTCTTTTTAGACTAGACATTCAATCCAACTGAAAGGCCAACATTAAGCTGAAGTACCACCCAAGAACAAACACCACCTCCGGAAATCGGAGCAGTAGCTTACTGAGACGTTCAAGTACAATCGCCTGAAGGATGCAGAGTTAATAGAGCAAAATGAATGCTAGTTTTTTTCTGCACTAAGTAACCACCATTGATTACGGCTGAAAATCATCATATATTACATTTCCCTTTTCCGAAACTCGTGCTTTAGTACTTCGAAGGTGCAGCACTGTTGCAGAGCTGCCAGAGTAAAATCCAGTAACCTCATAATCTTTGCACATTTTATTTCCAATGTCTCATCTATTCTGTTCACCTGGAGTTCAGTATTTCTGTCTATGAAATCAGAAATGTGGGCTACGATCACTTTAGAAGATGCACCAGGTTTAAAGGGCGGGAATGGAGTTATATATGCACACATTCCTGGTGAAGAATGTAGAGAAGACTTTCAGGTTTAGTTTGTGCAAGATCAGGTTTTCTAAAATGCAAATATTATTGAGCCTTGTGAGGTTAGAAGTATCTATCACAAATCACTCTTTAGACTAAAACTCCAGTGTGGGCACAGTAGCGTATCTGACTACTATGAGAAATGTCTTTAGTTAAGATGTTTGCCTCAAAGAATTTTAATTTTCTGGCAGTTTAAATTTAGAGTATTTTTTTTTCTTGTTTTTAATTTTTTACAGGAGCTTGTTATTCAACTTTCATGACTATCAATGACAATCCACGATGCAGAAGGATTGTTAATTACTAATCCTAGTCCTGCAACATAGAGCGCTTCAATTAAGTTATGTATGATCCACTCCCTACCCAGTTTCTCCATTTTAATGGCAAAATGAGCTTTAGTTAATTCTAAGTTTCCACAAGCTCCTTAAAAAGAACTGAGGTTGTTAGGCAAATGCCGGTAAACCACCTGTTGGGATATGGAATCTGCAAACTCGTTAAATGAACAGTGCATGTTTTCACCTTTGCTTTACATTCTGCCTGTATGGCCAGGTTTCCCTTTCGTTCTTCTATGCTTATGACTTTGAGGTCTCTGCACAGCAGGCCTTAAAGTCGTTCTATTAATGCTTCCTTATGTATTAAAATGAGGATTTTGAAAAACTAGTATGTAAGAACTGTGAAGACTGTACTAGCACTTGAAAATGCCATGTTACTTTGGGTGTGCATATTCTAACATTTTAAATTGCAGTGTGTTCCAGGATCCCCACATGCAGACAGGAATACTCTACATTTATGATTTAGATGAAGAGCCCGATGATGCAGAACTAGAAGCACAGCATGTCTCCTGAGGGTACCGTAAACCAAGTTATTAGTGTAGTCTAGAATTCTCAAATTACTGAAGCAGAGCCTGCAGCAGATAGTCTGCTAATCTGGCATCATTTCTACTGAGGCTGATAATTAGAAGACTTGGATAGAAATGCAGAATCTGAGGTAGATGTCTCAATGACAAAGTTGCATCAGATGTAGGAGTTGCATTTGAATGGCCCAACCACAAATCGTGACATCAAAAGAGTTTTCTGAAAAGTTTCGATCTTTGATGATCAATCATCTGTACCCTTTATTCAAAGTGAGGTCATCAATGTCAAACCTGTAACTTTTTTTAAAACATTTGCCTATCTCTGGATCTCCCATTATACCATCTCTAACGATGGAATGTTTGTCTGCAGTTGTAAGAGCCCCATGCCTGGTCACTCTAGCCCACTCTGCCACTGCTTTGCCATGCCTCAGTCTCTTCAAGGCTTCTTAACGCCACCTCAGTTGGAATTATACTTTGTCCTTCAGTTTTCTTCTGGTCATCAGTTTACAGAAAACGCAATCCTTCACAGAATGGGAGCTGGAGTGCTAAAAATCACATACCTCATGGAGTTAATTTGTAGCCTTACATCTACCTCATCTAGGACACCTCGGAAAAAGGGAAGACCTAGTCCTGCTTTCCCTGAAGGAACAACTACTGAAAAATGCTCTACTTCAGTCACAAAATTGTTTTAAAACATATGATCAAAAGGGTAATGATCCAGATCTCAGCTCTAGAAACATTTATGAAATATGTAAACTCCTGACTCCGTAAAGGAGTAGTGCAAATTTTAGATTTTTATTGCTGTGGCCTCTCTGGCTGTATTACACTCAGTATCTTATTGTTTTTATTTTGGGACCAAATAGGTTCATATGCAGCAATTTTGGTTTTGAAGTAGATCAATCAAAGTACAGAAACCCTAGTCGTTTCCTGAATGCCAGTGAATAGTAGTCATTCAGTTGCTCTCCACTGTTGACATTTGCATCATTGCAAAGTTGCGTGACAATTTTAACATACTGGGAAATTAGACCCATTTTCTTACTAGTTTCTTGATGTTGCCCAAGTTACAGTCCTTATGTTGGCAGATAGCAAACTCACTATAGTGGAACACGGCACCATGATTCCCAATAAGACCTTTGCTTTTAGCTCCAGCACCTTCAAGAAGTTAAGTTCCAGTTTTCTACACTGGTGGGATTTCACAAAACCTCCATTTAATATTATTACAGAAAGGTCCTCCATTGTCATTCCTTGTGTGAGATCATGGCCAATTGGTGTTTCTGCTTCGTGAGGTTAAAATTGTTGCACTCTTCTTTGTTTTCTATAGCATGTTTCAACAACATGGGTCTACTTTAAATAATTAAAATTCAATTCTGTAAGTTTTTTGCAAACTAACCTGTGCATATGTGCTCAGAAGTTCTGCTTCTGTTTGAGTTGTCCAGGTACGTTCTAGTTCTCATGTATTTATGTTCCAATGGAAATCTGTTTCTGGGAGGTCCTTTATCAGGTTCGTGGGTGGCTTGCATTCAACTAAGGCAATTTCAGTGAAAATATATCTCAATTTCTCATCTCTACTGAATATTGGTTGTAGGTACTTACATTGCTGGAGTTTTACAAATTCTGGGTGATATGGAGTAATTAAAAGCACTTGTTCTGTAATACTGCTCTTTATTTGAAAAAGTTTACCCTGGGCATTTTGTATGCGTAATCAAATTCCCTTTTAACATGTCTTGTGTCCTTTTTCAGCAATGTCCCTATTAGGTACATTTAAAGTGTTGGCATGATACATTATAGAAGGCACACACCTGTTAACAAAAGCATTGCAATATAAGAAGATGATGCTTAGAAACTCCACAAACGACCCTTAGGAGCACACTTTGCTCAACTTCAACCGAAAAATAAATGCACTAACTATTGTAGTCTCGGTAACAGTCTTGCATGGGCATTAAGTAGATCAAAGAGTTTGAAAATCAACCACTGCACCCGTGGCAAGTAATTAGGTAAAAGCAGAACACAAATCCATCTCGAACTTACGCACATCAACAAAACATATATTTAAAATGAAAAAACTCACTTTATAAGAGCTGCAATTATTTGAACATTCAGTGCTGATCCACTCATAAAACGATCATGTAGGCTTTGAAACCCATTTAACGTGCCAAATTTGTTGATCAGATCAACTAACCAACCCTGAAAAAGAAAATTGTGTTTACTGGCATTTAAAGGCTTTGCAAAAGTAACTATAAAATAGCAGTTTAGAGAGGATGCAAACAAACCTCACTGAAGAGCAATTCGCTCTTTTTAAAATTCTATAATTGGAGATAATTCCAGAGATATATTAATAATACTTCCATACAAAAGAAAAAGCTTTAAGACATACTGGGGCGATTTTGAACACAGTTACTTGATTACAAGACCACTAGGATGTACATGTTTTAAACCTGTTTACCTACTATTAGGTCACTTAAAGGAAAACCAAACAAACACATAGAATTCACATATTTGATAAATTAAAGCCCAAGACTAGATAGATAAGGGGCATTCCACCGTTTAAACAGCTTTAGGCAGAAATGGGCTTTACTGACAACTGTTGAAAATGAAATGAGTCGACAGATTTCATAATTACTATATTGTGTATACTGAAAAGATGCCTTCCCAGGATTTGATTAGTGCTGCAACATGCCAAATGGGAGGTTGTTTGTCTTCCACTTTTTTTCACAACACCATCACACTTGAAAAAATTCAAGACAAAAAGCCCATTCTAACTACAGCAACGACAGAGGGCCAATGGGTCTATACGACCTTCCATGGTGAGTGCAACTCACTATGACGCAGAGGGAACTGTGCTAATTTAGCTATTTTTAATTTGACTTTAGTTATTTTTAGATAGAAAGACAGATTAAGGCTCACCACATGCAAATACTTTGCATTTAGGTGCTTGTCCCATTGCTACCTCAGTCTTCAATTTCAAGTCAATACAGTAATACTTGGTAACGGTATAAGTGGATTTCGACTTTGCTGAATTTCATCCATATTTTAGACTTATTCCACCACACATAGTGTTTTTAACAGTCATTCCTTCCATCGAATGAGCACAAATTGTGCCATCTATCACGAGCAAAAATAATGCAAGAAAAAAACAATTCAGTAACCGTCTGTTTTGTCCAAAGTGATAAATATCGGATAGACAAATGCTCTCTGTATGTTTAAAATGAACTATAAAGACTCTATTAATGTCTAGGAATTTAAATACTTTTCAGTGGTAAAGGACGGATTTGGAGAAAAAGCCAGTGTAGGAAGCTGGCTCTTTATGTGATATATCAATAAGTTGTTATATTATGTAAAGAGTCTCATGGTTCTCTTATGAGTGGACAAAGGCCTGCTATGCAATCCCAAAGTGTTTTATTAGGGGATAGTATGGTTGAGCAACCTTAGGATTACCAGAACCCCTGGAAGGAGATCCACAACAACTTATGAAGTAGCAAGCATTTTTATATATGTTTAGGCATCAGAGAAAAATAGGTCAGTTAAGTATGTTTTTAAACAAATTCTTTTTACTTTAAAAAGTGGACACTGCAATTTCCGAGCTCTGCAATGTTATCCTATTGAAGGAAGAAAAAGTTCTGCAAACAGGTTTAGTACAGCGACTTACAGGACCCATCTTTAGATATTAAGATGAGCGGTGGGCAAGGTCCAAGGCAGCACCAACAGTACACCACCAGCAGCACGAGGGCGGCCGGGTGTAGGGTGCAAAACAACGTCGGGAGCCCAATGTATTTCAATGGAGATCGGTTACTGCAGAAAGAGGCTGCAGGCTCTGGCTAGGAGGTCAGTCGAACGGAACCAGCAAGGGTGTTCAAGGCTTGCGATGCTCGAGGACGGGAGGGGGTGGAACACCTTTGGTCCCCTTCACCAAGGCCCAGGAGCAACAAGTGCAGGGGTGTCGTTACGTGCCCTGTTTTTTCTTTACCGAACAGTCACAGTTGAGGGAGGTCTGAGCGAGGCCGCAGGTGACGTTGGGGAATCAACACTTGTGAATCCTTCACATGGAGAAGGAAAGCCTTGAGAGACAATCTCAAAGCCCTGATCTCAAAGATTTCTATGAATTTTGAACTCCAACATAGACCATTTTGCACAGATGTCCATGCACTCATATATGCTCCCCAACCTATTTGTGAAGTATCTGCTAAAAAAAACTTCGATTCTGTACAAGCCAATAGGATTCTCTCTGTTTTAGCAATCAAAACAGAGTCTTGTCAATTCTATCACTGATATCTTCTGATCCAAACCTCCTTCTTCCTGGCACCACTAAGCATTCAGCTTTTCTTTTATGGGTCTCATTCTTGAGCTGCACTGAAGTACTAGGACAATGCATGATTCTATTCATTCTAGTAATATTTTTACATTCTTGACAGTGACCTTGTTTTGATATTGAAAATGAGGTGCTATTAGTTGAACTTGTGCACTTCTCTCCGTTGTAGGGAATACCTTTGTGGCATAAGTGTCAATCCTTGACCTCCGACTCACTGGTAACTAGGAGTTAAAACTGACTTCATTATATTTATTGTGAATCCCAGAGTTGAAAGAAAAGGTTTTCTTTCAAATCACTTTTGAAGCCAGAGTACACAATGAAACTTTGATCAACTAATTGTCAAAATATAGGTAGACTAACAGGCCCTGGTGCTGTAATCAGGCTGCTATGGAGTCATTAAATCTGTAAAAAGTATTGTAACCAGTTTTAAACCAAATAGGCGCGCATTAAATTGATAATGCAGGCCCATTCACTCTAAAGCAGGGGTATTTTCTGTGATTTGGATGAATTGGTATGTATAAGTATGTGTCTTCAAATCTACTGATGCTAAAAAGTTGCTTTCTTGGATGAAAAGAAGTATGTCTCGCAATGTGACTATTTGGAAGCTTTGTTTTTGTGCTTTTGAAATATTGGTTTTATCAGTGTTATTGATTCTAAAACAGGACACCAATCCCTTGATCTTTTTAATACAATATAAAATCTGGAACATGTCCTTTGTTTCTGGTCTTGCTGCAATTACTCTATTGCTCCTTTGTTGAACAATTTTGTTACTTCTTTCAATTCTAGCAAATGACTTAACATCCTTTTTAGTAGGAGATTCAGGGGAATTTGGAGAACTTTTAAAGTGTGTCCTACACTTAAAAGGACCAAAACCCATTTATCCAAAGTCCTGCCTCGCCATACTTGTCAAAAGTGCTGAACTCTCTCTTCCCAACCGGCATGGTTGTCTGAGCAGGGAATGCTTTGTCTAAGTTAGAATCTTTTATTGGGATCCCGATTCAAAGCCTGGCCTATATAGCACCTATTTTGGATCGATTGGTTTACCCCCTTTGTCTATAATTCTGTTAACTGAAATATCTTGTGAGGATTCATACTTTTGTGAATGGCAATTGTCATACTGACAATGCCTACTGTAGTGATGTCTGAATCAAGAGAATGTTCTTTTCTGCAATACCTCTAAAGATCATGAATAGTCCATATCCATTTTAAAGGATTTTTAACACTTCATCCAACTGTTTGTCAAAAACATTAGCTCCATAAAATTGCCTAACTATGAGATGGGTCTGAATGAGTCGCTCTTTACTTAACCGTACTGCTGCATAACAGTGGCATTATCCACTTGTCTGAATCCTACTGTAGACTAATCCATAACTATCTCAATGAGAGCATAAAGAGCAATCTCTCCCAGTTCAAAATTACCTTGGCAACTGTCTCCCTCTGACAGTTTTTATATTAAAGGAACAACATCATGCCATAATTTGAAATCATATTTCAATAGGGTGCTGATGCTGTGCCAAACTTAATGGAACTGCCTGATCGCATGTGGACTCTCCTGCTAATAGAATCCCACTTCTTGCCCTCCCTGTCAGGAGGCACGGTCCATGGAGTAGAAGAATTTCTGGACCTCCTCTCAGCAGCTATAGAAATAATTAAAATTGTTTTGACACGATTTTCGCATTGCTAGCAGAAATGAATGCTGGATCCCTAATAGAGAGGTCACTTTCTTCCTAGTGAGGTCAAAAATAGTTATAGCTCTTATAGATCTTATTGTTTTTTTGTTTAAAATCAAACAAGAAATTTTTATTCAGAAGCTGAGACAGTTAGGCAATTTGTGTGAAGCCATTTTAATCAGTGTAGGTAAACTTCCTTTATCAAGGAGAGCTGAATCCTCCATCTCCGGCATAGAATTTAGAATACCTGGTACCACAGTAATCACATTCTGGTTACCTAGGAGATCATAGTCCATTATGGTTGCCATCTCAGTGATTTTGGGAATACTGGGTGTCTGAATCTGTATTGATGTGAGCCCTACTGGACAACCTCTATTTGGAGTCTCCATCTTTGATAAACATCTTTAATGTGCCATGCTTCCATAATATGCTGAGTTCAAGGCAACACATAGGGAGGCAGCGGTGGTAGAAGCATAATGAGAAGAGAGACTAGTTTCTCTCCCGTTGGTGGCATTTCCGGATGAGAACATGGTTTGCGTCTGGTAACCAATGAAAATAACCAAGGAGGTCGCAAACCAAAAACTGGAGCAAAAGATAATAAAGACCATTCAGAGGCCAAAGGTTTGGGATTTGGCAATGTGTGATATATAGATCATAAATCATATCCTGTGTAGAAGTCAACATCTCCAAAGGCACTGTTACCATTATGGGATTACCTAAGTGCAGTCATTCCATTTATGAGGCAACAAGGGAGGTTTTGTCATGTCATCCACGGCTCAGGCTTCTAGCAGATTACTCAGAATTTACATATTTGAATGTTAAATCCCTTGGTGTTAAAGCCTTAATTTTCGTTAAATGTCCTATAAAGATCTTCATTGTCATAGTAGATTGGCTCTAACTCTGAGAGCGATCTACTTGAGAATATCTTAAACCCTCATCCTTAATACCAGAGGAGGAATATTACAAAAGTGTACTCGGAGGACGCAAGGGCACAGAAAACATTAAATAATGATATACAAGTACCTGTACAAGAAATAGGTGACATGGCAAAGGCTGAAAATATGGCAGACATAGCAGACTGTAACTTTGCCTGCAATGTAGACCCAAAAGACATAATCCATGAGGTACTGCTAAGTTATTAACTGTACCATTATTGAAAATGCTAGTATACCCATCAACAATAGTGTCCACTAGGTCATTAGTGGATGGCTAGCACTTGGTATATAGCCATAGAAGCCAGTGGTTGGCACTGCTTTCAGGTTTCTGCTTCCATCGACAACAAATCTATTGGCCACAAACTAGCTAGTTAAATGCCTGTCTTGTGGTCAATAATGGTGGCCATTTCTTCTCAAGTGAGTTTGTGCCTGTTTTTGGCATGCTCACCACACACGGAGGAGCTGATGATGTCAGTCTGCTCTGACATTCTTTGACGACATGCTTGTCAACGTCATGCTCAACATCATAGGTCTTTTTCAAGAGAATTTCTAGTTCTAAGAAGGAAAGCTTACTTTTGGGAGCACCCTTAGAGGACTTACAGCAGTTATATCAGATTTACGAGAGGAATGATTATCATCAGGTTCCTCTGTAGTACCTTCTTCCTTTTTCTTAAGACGCTCATCCCCCTAACAAGAGTGACCAGAAGTCTGAACCTTCACAGCAAGTACAGAAGTTGCAAGCTTTGCAGAAATCATATTTTCTATAGACGTTTTCTAAATGTCTGAAATTCCAAAGATCTTTTATTCTTTAGCTCACTGGGCTGGCTAGATGTGTTCTACCTTATTCATCAAGAAGTGCCAGAGCTAAACGTCCTTCTCTCTTGCACTGTCTTTTTTAGCATTTTCAGATAAGCCTTTGCAGTGCTTTGAAATGAGGTTGGGATGCAAACGGATAATGTAGAGGACTTGTGCGTCATCCTGTTGATCTATCTCTTGCCGCACTTGCTGCACTGCTTGAATAAAGAGCCCTTAGAGAATTTATTAGACGTGGTGCCTGATAAAGAAGGTACTTCAGGGGGAAAAACTCTGCAAGAAACAGCTGTATTGAGCAAAATCTTTATCATGAATATGTAATGGAAGCAGAGCCCCTGTGAGTTCCATTCACTGACAGTTAAAAATCTGGTAGTTCGAGCTACTGAGGGGAGCAGAGGTGGGTGCCTACATCTCTAACTGCTATACTTCAGATCATTAAGGGAGACTGATAGGTTGTATGATGTCTATGTTTTTCCTTAGTTCTGTATAGGTACACTGCTACAGAATATTGGCTCCCAGTCTGATGACACACAAGTATTCAAGCATCACAATCAATGAAGGATCCAATGCTGGAGAACATTAAATCAGCAATTCTGAGGAATTGCACACAAAAAAATCAATAGGAACAATTTATCTTTATCAGGATTATCACTTCATTAGAAAAAATCTCAACTGAATTCCCCCCCCGCCCAACTCTTCCCCCATGGAGGCAACAATACCTAAGATGTCTAGAGTACTAGTATGAAAGGATATTGAGAAGCAACACCTTTGACTGGCAAGTTGAGAGGATGGCTTGTAAATCGAGCTATGAAAGACACCTGCACTGGAAAACAGTACTTACATATAATTACCATATTTCGTCTCCAACAATCTATCTTTCATAAATTCACATGCTTGAATTACAATAGTAAATATTCTACACAAGATGCATATCACAATCCATCTGTGGCAAGAATATTAAACAAGCAGTCGGTCTAATGTCGGTATAAAAAATTGACCTAAGACAGACTGACTTACAACCTCTCAGAGTTGTATCCAAATAGTAATGTCTGGTAAAAGTGTGGGTGCTCTTCCAAGTTACCACTCAGCAGTTCTCCAACAGAGATACTCTGCCATAAGTGGGCAGCAACTCCTACCATAGAATGGAGTGACGCTCTGGATAAAAATGGATAACTATCCATGGAGTGACAAAAAGCAATAGCAGCAGCAATCCATCCCACTAGCTCTTGCTTTGAAAGAGGACCTCCTCTCTGCGGGAGACTAAAAGCAATGAAAAGTTTGGCCTTTAGGGATCCTAGGAGTGTAGTGTTTTTGTCTGCTTTTGTAGCAGGATTCTTAAGGAAGGCATTGAGAATAAGATTTGTTGCAAAGTCTAATTGCAATTTAGGGATAATTTTTGGATAGGTGCACAACTGAACTCTTTTTGTGCAAGCGTTAAAGGGGTAGTTTGATAGTGCATGTTTGATTTTCTAAGTGCTAAAAACAAAGAAGTCTTCTGTGATGCAAACTTCCTTCCTACTTTAAGTCTATGTAGGAATTTGTGAAATGCAATGCATCCGGGAGTGGATCAAATTAAAGAGTACCACCTGAAAAAATGCTCAACAGAGCGATTTCGGCGGGATGATTCGATTTCAGAAAGAAGAGAGTCCTTCTTTGGTTTTTAATAACCCCTCACTCACCGACCTGGTCGGTGACATGCTTCATCATCGGGGCCACCTCGATGGCCGAGTGCCATCAAGGTGTGCTACAACACCTGAAATACAGTGGAGCTGGTATGTGGGTGATGAATGTAGAAAAAAGAGTGGGTGTGTTAAAAATTGTCCTGGTATGGCTTATTTTAGAAAAAACTTTATTCTTAAGACTACTGGACAATGTTAAAATATGTGTGTAGATACAATAATAGGTATAATTATGACCAAGTGTATCTGGATTATATGTGGAGGGTCTACATGTTTCAAACCGTAATGGGAATTACCGTTTTTTCTTCAGGACCAAAGCAAAGAAATGGGTGGTCAGGGTACACTAACACCCTGCCGTGCCGTCATTCCTTTGTGCCTAGTCGGGACTCCATAGGTATAATGCCATGTCAGACCTGCGAGAACTAATATGTCTTCAATTACAGGCCTCTCCTCCCTCCTAATCCCGTGCTGCCCAATGACCCCTCACTAGGAGTCTTTTTATTTTTAGGATAACCACTTTCGGGTTATACCTTTGTTGACTTTTTTGCCTGGTTTCACGAATCTGGTAACCTAGGCACAAAGGAATGACGGCACGGTAGGGTGTTAGTGTACCCTGACCACCCATTTCTTTGCTTTGGTCCTGCAGAAAAAACGGTAATTCCCATTACGGTTTGAAACATGTAGACCCTCCACATATAATCCAGATACACTTGGTCATAATTATACCTATTATTGTATCTACACACATATTTTAACATTGTCCAGTAGTCTTAAGAATAAAGTTTTTTCTAAAATAAGCCATACCAGGACAATTTTTAACACACCCACTCTTTTTTCTACATTCATCACCCACATACCAGCTCCACTGTATTTCAGGTGTTGTAGCACACCTTGATGGCACTCGGCCATCTAGGTGGCCCCGATGATGAAGCATGTCACCGACCAGGTTGGTGAGTGAGGGGTTATTAAAAACCAAAGAAGGACTCTTCTTTCTGAAATCGAATCATCCCGCCGAAATCGCTCTGTTGAGCATTTTTTCAGGTGGTACTCCTTCCTTTTGTTAATTTAGATACCTAACCCAGGGGACCAGGAGTATTGTTCCGTCCACTTCGGGGGATAAAATCCCTTCACTCTCTCCTTTTGTTTATATTTTATGTGGATCAAATTAACACAAAACAAAGAAAATTAAAAGAGCCACCTGTACTCTCCCGGGGGCGTGGCTGGGACGGGGGAAAACTGAGGAATTGTTGGCCTGTCTCCCCCCACCCAGACTTCCTCCGGGGTACCAGGACCTGTTGGAGGGTGACCTCACGAAAAAAAAAAAAAGGTGGTGAGCGCAATCCAGAGCATTAAATCGGGGAAAGCAATGGGGCCTAATAGCTTCCCAATAGAAGTCTATAAATTGAATGCTTCTCACTTATCCCCCTGTAACAATGTGCTTTATTTCTCTGCATATACTTCTCTGCATTACTTAGACCTGTCTCTATGTATTCATTTTAGTGGCACCATGGTGATAGAACCTGTGCTAGATGTGAGAGTCAGTTGCATCTGGCTATAGCTCCTGGAAGGATGAGACCTTTTTCTCCTTAGAATAAACTTTCTTCATTTTGACCCTGAGTGAAGGACGCCTACCCTGCGTACCCATGTCTGGGGGAGAAAGATTACGGTCTCAACATCTTTTGAAAAAAGAAAAAAGTGATTCATTTTCAAGATCTTATTTAAAGAACAGCTATCCCTGGTGTTTCTTTCTACCACATGAGTTACTACATAAACGCCGCATGCCTCACCATTATTTATTTATAAAATTCTCGGTTGGGAGGCTTCGATGCAGGCTCCATTAAGTTACTTCTCTCTTTCTTGTTGGGAGCCATCGCCGCATTCCTCACTTTTTAACACCAGGGGTTGGGAGATTCGTTGCGGGTTCGCAAGTAAGGAGTTAACTGTTTACCTTTCTCTTCATTTGTGACTCAGGGGTGCAAACCACTCACAAGTAAGGAGTTCTTTATTTACCTTGCTCTTTGACTGCCAATGCATGATTACGAACTGTGTCATTGCAGAGTTTGGTCTTTCGAGTGTGGGGAGTCTGCCCTGCTTCTACTTTTAAATTACAGCGCACAGGCTGGTGATTTTTTTTGTTGGATTGCCTGTGATTTCCCTATTCTAAGGTTACTAGTGCCTTTCGACAATCTAGTCCGTGTTGTTGGAAAGTTGTACTCACAGCGCAACGTAAAACCTCTAACGCTCTCTACTTTTAAAAGTTACTGCTGCTGTTTTCAAAAAATTCCACCATTGCCAACACCACATGTTTTGACTCAAACGCACTTGCCTGGCATTGTGTTCGTTGCTATTCTTGGCTCGTGAGATCTCCGCTGCTTCGAACATCTTGATTGTGCTTTGGGCGAGCTGCTTCCTCTATTCCTGACATCACTACGTCACGCTACACTTTACGTGGCGTACGCGACGTGATGGCCATTTTGATTCTGTATATGCCTGGACTTCGGGATTTTCTCTCAAGGGCCGGAACATCACAGATTTATTCAAGCCATTAAAGAGTTACCAACAACCGTAACCAACTTATTTTATCTTATTTTTCTCATTGACTGGCATTATTTGTGCAGCATAAGACTATGTTTTGAACATCGCATTTAAATATTTTTATCGCTGTGCTGCCAGTTCTTGTTTGGCCTATCTCTAACGTATTTCTTTTTCAGGTCTATTATTTTACTGATACATATTTTCCCCGCTATTCATTAAGAACACTAGTACTAGTGGTTTCACTTCAGAATTTTGCATTCAATGTGTGTGTGATTGTACTATTTCTTGCATATGCCTGACTGTGATCAATCTCGGTTTCATGTACACTTTCACGTTCATTAAGCATGATAATACTGGGAATTTCATTTACAGTGGTGTACTCATATGTATCTTGCCTGATTTGACCATCTTTTTATGCTTTAGCTTTAGTTTTATCTTGTCTGGTGTACATAGCCAGGCAAAATGTAACTACTCCACTGTTTTTCCTGTTGTCACCTGGTGATCCACCCATCAGGTGGCAACAATGGAAAAAAGTATTTGAAAGTTACTCCAAGGTGTGTGGAACGAACCTTAGTGCAGAAAGGAGAACGGCTCTCCTTCTGCATTGCCTTGGCTCAGAAGGGCAAGAAGTATTTGATCACGTACCTGAGATTGTTGACCTTAATTTGAATGAGTATGAAAGGTGTATTTTGAAACTAGATAAGCATTACTTGCCTATGGTAAGCATGATCTTGGAACGGTACCATTTTGGTCGCAGAACCCAAAATGATGGTGAATCTGTAGAGAACTGCATAACTGCTTTAAGGTAGTTAGGGTCCTTTAGTAAGTTTGGAGCTTTGTTGGAAGAGAGAATAAGAGATCAATTTATGTTGGTTTGCAATGCCCTGAAAATTAAAGATGATATTTAGCAAAAAGATGATCCCTGGTAAGAAGTGCTAACCATTGCCAAACAAATAGAACATTCACAACAATGTGCAAAAATCATTATCAAACATGGAACAAAGAATGATGTTGTACATGAGGTTAAGACATCCTCAAAAGAAAAGCATGTTAAAAAAGGGTAAAATGTTAAGACAGAAATGAATGTGTCTCGCAATTTTCAAAAACCAAATTTCCAACCTAAGTGTTACAGATGCGGAAATCCAGGACATCTTGCTAATGACAAGAAGTGTCCAGCATTTAAAGCCACTTGTTTGAATTTTAAAAAGGTTGGGCATTTGACTGCTGTTTGTAAAGCCAAGAAAAATAAGGCGAATGTTAATGTCATTTCACATCACACATAGTAATAGTGATTCTGGTTCTGACTTTGGTCAAATAGTATCACAGGTTTTATTTCTATTTCTTTATAAAGTTTTATGTAGCGCGAACATGATCCCGAAGGATATCAGAGCGCTTCACAATTTAGGATGGTCAGGCAGACTTCAAATACAAAACAAATATATATATATATATATATATATAAATATTCACTGAAAAAAACCAACGGTATCAGCCACGTTATAGTTGGGAATTAGCATTTAAAAAACCTTGGAAATTCACTGAAAAAACCATAGGTTTCACACGTTCTAGTTAGCTGGACATTTCACTCATACAAAACCATTGAAATTCCCCTGTTATAGTTAGTTCAGCTAACTATAACTCGAACGCCCGCAATGCACTGCTGATGACGTCACATATTACATCACTCATGACCTGGTCAGTGACATCACTCAGGACTGATAACATCTCAAATGACATGACTGATGCCATGACTGATGACATCACTGAGGACATCATCCAGTGATTGTGTGGGTCTTTCTGAAAAATAAATATTTTTTATATATGTATATCTAAAGGTTGATGGAAGAATAAATGGGTAAATAAGTGTCTAAATGGATTTTGTTTTGTAAAATTGATTGTATAACTGACTTATTAAGTATATCTTAGTGAATACATGTATTAGCGAGTAATGTTTAAATATGTAAATATCTGTATCAGTGTCTCACTTTGTGTATACGTGGCTGCATGGGTTGGTGAGTAGCTACATGAGTGTCTATATGTGTTATTAGTTGGTTTTTTGAGTATCAGAATGAGTGTCTGATTGGTTTGGTGGGGGATATTACTTAGCGCACAGATGCATGAATGACTGACTCACTATGTGTTTTGAAGACAGCATGTGTGCAGGACTGTATGGGTGGATGAGTGTGTATGGGTGTGTTAGTGAGTGAATGACTGTCTCAATAGTATCTTTATGAGTAACTACATATGTTTTAAACTAGTGTAAGTGAGTATTGGTGTATATAAGTGAGTATATGTGAGTGCGAGATTGCAAGAGTTCCTGTATAAATAAGTATGTGTTTCTATAAGTGATTGCTTAAGAGAGTAAGTATGTGTACGTTTCTGTAGAAGTAAGTGTAGTGGTGTGTCTATAGCTGTATATGCAAGTAAATGGATGTTTGATAGTTTATTTGCATGTGTGAGTATGTGTGTGAGTAACTCTATGGATGAGTATCGGTGTGTAACAGGATGTATAGGTGTATGAGTACATATGATGAGTGAGTACATGAATGAGTGACTATATAGAACTGTTGGTGGATGTGTATGTAGATGTTGGAATTACTGAATAGGTTGTTGTAACTGGTATTGGTATCTCCATTTTTTTTGAAAATGTTAGTTTCTATATTTGAATGTGTGTATCAAAAGTTATATTAGGGTGAGAGTTCAAAAAAAGTTCAAGTTCAAAATTTTTATAGCTCACTACTCACCCAGAGGGTCTCAAGGCGCTTGAGGGAGGGGGGGTATTTTACTTATCGAATATCCAAGTTTTTAGTTGCTTTCTGAAGCAGAGGTGGTTCTGATTAAGGCGGAGGTGTGTGGGGAGAGAGTTCCAGGTCTTGGCCGCTAGGTAGGAGAAGGATCTTCCCCCCCATGGTGGATCTATGGATGCGTGGAATTACGGCGAGGGCTTGATTGGACGATCGTAGTTGGCGGGTGGGGGTGTAAAAGGACAGGCGAGAGTTGAGGCATTCGGGTCCTAGGTCGTAGAGGGCTTTGTGTGCGTGGGTGAGGAGACGGAATGTTATTCTCTTGTTGACGGGGAGCCAGTGGAGGTCCTTCAGGTGACCGGAAATGTGAGCTTGGCGGGGGATGTCCAGAACGAGTCTGGCCGAGGCGTTTTGGATGCGTTGGAGTTTTTTCTGTAGTTTGGCAGTGGTTCCGGCGTAAAGGGTGTTTCCGTAATCCAGTCGGCTTGTGACCAGTGCGTGGGTGACCGTTTTTCTTGTTTAGGGGGGGGATCCAACGGAAGATTTTTCTGAGCATGCGTAGGTTGTTGAAGCATGATGATGAGACGGCGTTGACTTGTCTGGCCATCGAGAGGGAGGAGTCAAGGATGAAGCCCAGGTTACGTGCGTGGTCCGTAGGTATGGGTGCGGTTCCTAGTGCCGGTGGCCACCATGAATCGTCCCAAGCAGAGGGGGATGAACCTAAGATGAGGACTTCAGTTTTTTCCGAGTTCAGTTTTAAACGGCTGTTTTTCATCCACTCTGCTACTTCTTTCATTCCTTCTTGTAAGTTGGTCTTGGCGGTGTTTGGGTCTTTGGTGAGAGGAGGTCTGCCACTCTTTCACAAGGATTGTAGGAAGGTGGATATCTGACTATGGTTACCCCCAACCTTTTGCCTGGTGTTTTGCTGGTTTTTGACTTAGTTGGCCTGGGATCCTGCTATTCAGGACCCCAGGCTTCCTGCTCTCTCTGTTAAAATGGACTCCATGTACCTTAGGTGCATTTACCAATTGGTACTGGGCCACCTTATCAGTCCTTGTACCCAGGCCATAGGTGTACCCAGGGCCTACCAGGGGCTGAAGCATGTATTATGCTACCCCTGGCTAGCCATCTAAATCTGACAACTGGCTGCATGACAGCTGGGGCAAGGTGGTGTAAACACCCTTTGCTGTAGATATAGTATACCTATATCTAACCCTAAAATGGACACATATATTCCTATCAGTCACTCCTATGGAAGGCCTTATCAATCCTGAAGGCAGAGTGCTTGGAATTATGTGAGATGGTGCTCTGGCAGGAGCTGAGCCCGTTTGCAGCTTGCGGAACAAAGTCCTAATAGCTGTTCCATGATAACGCTATACCATATACTCTTTAATGCATTATCGACCTCGCGGTTAAATGCTAACTCTGGTATAACATTATCAAAACATGTCGAGTAAGGTGTCATACGATTTGGAATACTACCCCCTCGCCAATTCTGGCGACGGGGGTAGCATTCCACCCTTCTAGAGGGACACGACATGTATGTAACTGTGAACCCCGGTTAAAGTTAACTCGAGCCTCAGCATCACAAAATGGATGCTGCCACCACAGACACAAGTCTGACCTCCTTCTGCTGGGAGTCCTTCCAGCGAGGATGGCTTGGACAAAGGGTTTCCTGCCTTGGGAGGTGCTAGCACCACCCCAGACAGGATTTTGTGTATTGAGGTAGGGAGGCCTGAAAGGAATGAGACATGCCTGGGGCACACAAGGTGCCCTGTGCATACACCGGTTCAAACCAGTTGCTGGGGCATCCCAGCCCCAGCTCTGGCGGGAAACCGGACAAAGGATAGGGGGTGTAGCCACCCCCCTTCCTGGTCCCACCCAGGGGAGGGACCTAGTCAGTAGTGCAGCCCCCTTTAGGAGAATAAAGGTAGGAGCTGGTCCCATTCCAAATTAGATTATCCTGAACTAGTCTTCAAGAAGAAACTCTGGCCTTCGACGTTCTGCTCCACAGAAGACTGAAGAATCTCCCTTGTGGACAAGGACTGTCCACCCTGCAACTGCAGGCACCATCAAGCGTCCAGCGGCTTCACTTTGTCGTCTTCCCTCGAGGATCCAGACTTCAGAGCCCGACGAGACCCGGATTCCCAGACCTCTCCGACCTCAACCTGCATCTACAGCAAAGCTGAGACCCGTGGGTGCGACGAGACACGTGGGCCCGGCCATCTGGAACGAACCTGCACTTCGCTTCCAGCACGACTCCCGGGGTAAACTCGACCAAGTGCTTTGGGGACTGAGAAGCCCCAACCCCGAGCAGCCCCTGCACCGAAGATCAGCCCTCCAGCCTCCACGAGATCTGCGTGGGGCCCTTCTGCTTGTCTGCTGCTCGACGCGTTGTCTGGTCACTTGCCGGCTGGCTAGTGGCCTCCTAGACGACGAACCTTTGAATCTTTGCTGCTGGTCTGGTTGCTCCAGACTGGCCCTTGCTCCCTTCCAGAAGAGGGGCACCCCGGACTCTCCTAGTCCGCACCAGACACTTTCTTCACTCACCGCGTGGGTTGCCTTTGCCAAGGCCTGTTGACGCCGATTCCGGATCCAACACCGCCGACAGCGAGAGCCTGCGTGGGACAGCTCGTGCCTCCATCCTGGTCGTCGAAGACACCTCCTGGTCCACGTCGCTGCAGAGTCAAGCGTCCACTCTTCACCTGATCGCGACAACGACATCTGGTTCCTTCCTGGTTCCACTCCAGTCACTGGCTAGTGACTGTGAACATTGTCCCCTCGCTTTCAGGTCTCCTTCTTCAACAATCCACCCTTGGATTGCACCGGACATCTTCCTCCTGGTCGCCTGCAGCATCTTTTCTTTCAGGCTCCATAGACTTCAACGCGAGAACCCGACGCACTTTGACACCTATGCACCCGCGGCCCGAGGGGAGGTAACACGAGCATTTCAGTGCTCAAGGGTAGTTTAACTGTCCTAGTGTCGAGTTCCTCAGTCGTTTTAGTCCTACCTAGTCAGGATTGTCCGCACTCACCTTTTCTTTGAACTGTACTGTCCATAGACGTTGTTACGCATCTCGCGTGTGAGTTCACACTCTGCACACGCGTTCCGTGGACCTCCTATTACTTACCTGAAGTTAGTGTAGCGTGGTCCCAACGATCCTACAGCCTCTGGACAGCTCCATTCCTTTTACTGACTCTCACATTCCACTTACTTAGTATATGGTTTGTCGTGCCCCTAGGGCACCATTGTAATTTTGTGCAACTTATAGTATTTTTCGTAAGAGATTGTCATGTGCTTAGCCCTCTGACCTCATAAAGAGTTCAGAGGTGTTGTTATTAATAAATAGACTGTTTTCATAACAACCTGTGTGGTGTCCTTTCATCTGGTATTCAAGGGATTATATGGTGGTAAAACAGCTGGCTTCACTTGCCAAAAGAGTTTAGCCTAAGACTGCTTTGTCCATGCTACCATTAGGATAGCTGGTCTATAAGGTTGACTTACAACCAATCACCATAAGGGTTGTTTGGACTGATACAAGGTAATCACTAGAACTAGTGAGCATCATATATCAGGCCAACTTCTCACAAGGATGATGTCGTCAGTGATGTCATTTGAGATGTCATGAGTGATGTCACTGACCATGTCATGAGTGATGTAATATGTGACGTCATCAGCAGTGCATTGCGGGCGCGCAAGTTATAGTTAGCTGAACTAACTATAATGGGGGAATTTCAATGCTTTTGTATGAGTGAAATGTCCAGCTAACTATAACATGTGTGACACCAATGTTTTTTTCAGTGAATTTCTAAGGTTTTTTAAATGACAATTTTTAAATGTATTAATTGTTATATCTTTTTATACTGATTTACTACATTGTTTTAAAGTATTTATTTTTAGATATTTTATTTTCTAAATTACATTCAATATTTTGAATATAAATTGAAAAAAAATGTTTAAAAATATTGAAATTGTAATATTTTTTATTTTATATTTTTTTTAATTTATATATATTTTATATAGCAGGCAATGATATCCTATGTAAGGAAATTCAAGTTACTGTAAGTATGCTTAGAATTACTTTTCAGGATCAGTAGTGGGCTGAAAGATGCAGCACTGAGGTCTCTCCTGATAACAGGTGAGTAAATCGGAATTCGTAGTTCGGCTGATTTTAGAGGAATATTTGTACGTTTCAAAAATAGACACTTCGAAACTTTTCTGGTGAAAACCACACAATACATTCCTATGGAAGGAAATACAAGTTACTGGTAAGTACACTTAGATTTACTTTTCAGGGTCTGTACTGGGCTCAAAGATGCAGCACTGACGTCTCTCGTGATAACAGGTGAGTAAATCGGAATTTATAGTTCGGCTGATTTTAGAGGAATATTTGCTCAAAAGTGAAGGAAGGGGGCGGGGCCTGAGGTGACCTGTGTCCAAACACGCCCTGTGGCGCGTTTTACGTTTGGGAATTAATTCGTCTTCAATCCTGAGGTCCCCTGTGGGCCAACTAGCCCACCAGGTACTTCCAGTATGCGCCAGGGAGCTGCGTTGCAGAGGTGTTCAGAGGCCACGCCCCCTTTTTACAACACTCTGCAACGCAGCTCCGTGGGACTTACTAGAGGTACCTGTTGGGCTAGTTGGCCCCTAGGGGACCTCTGGATTGAAGAAGAATTAATTCCCCAACTTAAAATGCGCCACAGGGCATGTTTGCACACACATCACCTCAAGCCCCGCCCCCTACCTTCACCACTGTGCAAACGCTCCCCGTAGCGCGTTCTAAATTGGGGGATTAAGTCCCCTTGCATACTGGGGGTCCCTGGGGACCAACTAGCCCACCAGGAACCTCCATTATGCGCCAGGGGGCTGCCTTGCAGAGAGGTGTAAAAAGGGGCGTGGCCTCATTACACCTCTCTGCAACGCCTGAAATTAAGATCACTAAGGGCATTGACACTAAACATGTTATTGCATTTCTTAAAGAGGTATTAACACAAGAAGGTCTACCTGGTTTTCTATGAACGGATAATGGGGTCCAGTTTGTTACCAATGACATGGAAGAGTTCTTACAAGGGTGCTCCATCAAACACAAATGCTGTTCACTATATCATCGTGAGAGGAATGGTATGGTGGAACGATTTAACCCCTTTAGTGCTGCCGTTGGACGCTGCGAGCACTACCTCCATAGTACTGCGCACGTCCAACGGCCGACGCGGCTCCACCCGTTTCTTAGAACTTTCAGCACTGGCGCTGAACGTTCGAAGCAAGAAACGGGTTAAAAGTGTCCTTAAAGAAACCATTGCCATGTCCAAACAGAACTGTTTGGACTGTAAAGAAGAGACTAATAAAAAGGTGTAGATGTATAGAATCTCTCCTCATGCAACTACTGGATGTACGCCCTTTGAATTATTCAAGTGAAGACATCCTAACACACTGATTGCACCTTTTTGGGTAAATGAGGCTGAATAAAAAAAAAGGGAGGATGTCCTTGGACAGCAAACGGAACTCCTGTGAAAGTAGGTGATTGGGTCATGATCAAGGCAACCTTTGGAAGGAAAGCGTCTAGTCTGTTCCAACGACCGCATGGAGTTGTCAAGCTGTTAACAAATGCCATGAAAACTGAAGATTCTCGTATATGGAATCTCAATAGAGTGGTGGTAGCAAGTACAAGTCCTTTTTGCGTGATGGGTGTGTTGGTCAACCCACAAACTCGGCCTCTTGTCTTCCATCGACTTCAAGTTTTACTCACCAAAGAGAAAGGACAGTAAAACAACCCTCTAGGTTCAAGGACTTTGTCAATAAGTAATTATGTTATATTCTCCTTATTCTAGTATAGTTGGTACCATTCAATTCTGTTTTTTTTAAATCTTTTTGTCCTTCCCTCTTACTGTTCCAAATTGTAATATAAAGAGGGAAGGTGTGTAACAATGTCTTTATTTCTCTGCATATATTTCTCTGCATTACTAAGGCTGGTCTCTATGTATTCATTTTATTGGCACCATGGTGATAGAACCTAGTGCTAAATGTGAGAGTCAGTTGCACCTGGCTCAAGCTCCAGGATGGATGAGACCTTTTTCTCCTTAGAATAAACTTTCTTCAATTTGATCCTGACTCTTCCTTGAGCCTCAATTACATTGATTTTACACCCCCCCCCCATCCCCTTAAAATGTTTATAGTGAGTCGACTATGGCTGACATGCCCCGCCTCAGAGATGGGCTACTCCAAGGTCCATTTAATAGGAGGCCAGAAACTGACAGCATTGTGCCACAAAAATCTGTCAGGAATGAGACTGCCTCAAATGAAAATTTGAGCAACATCTCTGCTGAGATGTAAACTTTTGGGTGTACGGATGAGGTCACAAAGGTAACCAGCGGGGCATCCTATACGGTCACTGTTGTAAGAACACAGAACACTGTATCTAAGGAGGGCCACTTCCCCCTTACCGTTGAACAAAAATGTTGAAGCCTACTTATGGTACAGTGGGCACGAGCTCCCACAGGGTCTGCGGAAGCAAGATAACAGTTTATCAAAAAAATAAAGTTTTGTTTTTGTTTATTGCTTTTCGCTATTATCTTATTGCCCTATTTTAGAACCAAGTTTGGTTCTAATGTTGAAGATTTCCTAGCTTGAATAGATTGTTTCATGTCGGCATGCAAAGGTACAACTATACAACATAATTAGATGGTTAAGTATTGATGTATGGGTGCACACCACAGTACCGTATGTGGTAAATCAGAGATTGTGAATAATAGTTATTTTCCTGACAGTGAGGCAGACTGTGGTGAAGCTGAGACACTGTGATGCACGGCTAATGTGACACTACTATGCCCAGTGATGATTAAAATATCACATGATATTTTAATTGTGTCCATGTTAAGGGGGGGGTTTGAACAATTACTCTAAGAGGGCTAGAGTGGGTGCCTACTTGCGCAGGCACGGAATTCAGGAGGCTGGGCTACAGGAGACATGCTTACTTTACTGCTGAGGCATCCAAAATTCTGCGCAAATGGAGGGGGTAGTTCTTCCATGTAGGTTATGTATATCTGGCTGCACTCTTTTATGGCGTGGTATTTCAATTGCATGTTGAGTAGTACATTGGATCGGACATCGTCATCCCATACTTCTAAACAACAGATATCAGCTTTGTTACTTCAAGTAATAACAAGATTACATACGGTAGATGTGTGGGGAGAATGTAACCCCTCTCTACACTAATGTAATCTTTATGCACAGCCAAATAATACATTTCTAGAATAGACTATGTATCACTAGGCCACATGCATAATATTTATCAAATATAAAAAATCTGGTAGGACCCTGTGGGCTCACCCCCTGTTCATGCACAGTATAATATAAGCAGATAATGAGCATGTATCCTCATTTTGAGGTTTACGGTATCAGACCTGAAGGATACAGAGGGTTATTCATTCCGGAATTAATTCATAATAGAATACTAGTCATTAAATGAAAATGCAACCACCACTAGGGATATGCAATGGGAGACTCTTAAAGTTGAGGTAAGGGGCCTGGTGGAGGGTAAACACTGGTTCCAGAGTCACTTCTATGGAAAAAAAGGATTAGTTACTTACCTGTAATCCTAGTTCTCTTCCAGGGGTATCCTCATCAAAGTCATAAGCATTAGAATATTCCCGCCCATGCGCGGGACCCCGGAAACACTATATTATATGTGCCCCACATATATATATACTCCTATATATATACTCATATATATATATATATATATATACATATATATATATATATATAAAAACATGCAATAGCAGCCAAATCACATCAGAGCTGGAATATGCTGTGAAGAACTTCCACTATACATGAATAATATGCATTAGAAACATGAGAAACAACACAAAAGATTGTTTAGAAACTGTTTTAATGCTTAGGCAGCAGCAGAAATTCTTATAACACCCTGAAAGCATAGAAAGCTCCCAGGCTGCATTGCAAACACACAGTCTAAAAAGACTGAAAAGCTAACCTGTAGCTGTATACAAAAAAACTGACACCGTGCCTTTAAGGCACCCATGACCCCCGGTATCCCATCATGCCTCAGGGGTGACAGTTAGGTCAGTTGTTCTTTTCGGAGACTGAAACAAACCCAGTAACAAAATAGGTTAACAATATCTCCTTATTAAAGAATATCCTTTGCCCGGGGAGGCGGCAGGGGATCCTCATCAATAGTCATAAGCATTAGAACAGAATAGCGAGCCTCTCCTCATCCCTGCGGGCAAAGGAATGACATGACCGTAATCTCATCAACAAGCCAGGGCAGGCTATAGGCTACCCAAACAGATTTCTCAAGGAAGCGTGCCCTACTTGAGTAACGGCCCTGGAATCAGATTCGAGACAGTAATGCCTCGTAAAGGTATGAACTGATTTCCAGGTTGCAGCCTTGCATATTTCTGACATCGGAATGTCATGTAAGAAAGCAACTGTAGCGGCTTTCCCTCTAGTGGAATGCGCTTTGGGTGACACCAATAAAGGCTTGCCTGCAAGCTGATAGGCCAACTTAATGCAAGAGACAATCCATCTGGAGATGGACCTCTTGGCCACTGGAAAACCCATCCTCATTGAACCATAGTTCACAAACAGTTGATCCGTTTTCCTGATCCCTTTGGTCTTTTCCAAATAGAACTTGAGCACTCTCTTAAGATCCAAAGAGTGCAGTGACCACTCGGCTGGGGTCGTAGGATTTGGAAAAAACGAAGGGAGGGAAATGGACTGATTTATATGAAAATCAGAAACCACTTTAGGCAAGAAAGATGGATGAGCCCTTAGGACTACCCTATTGTGGTGGAAAACAGTATATGGTTCCTTCGCACAGAGCGCTTATATCTCGCTTACTCTGCGCGCTGAGGTAATCGCCACCAAAAAGGCCGCCTTCCAATAGAGATGTTGCAAAGAGGCCTTGTGGATGGGCTCGAAAGGAGGTGACATTAACCTGGATAGAACCAGGTTCAATTCCCAAGGAGGAGAAGGATTTCGCACAGGAGGATACACTTTTTTCAACCCCTGGAGGAAGTCCTTAACCACCGGAACCTGAAAGAAAGAGATCTGATCAGGTGATTTCCTGTACGCCACTATGGCTGACAAATGCACTCTAATGGAAGCATATTTCAAACCAGAAGTTGCCAAAGAAAGGAGGTATGGCAGGATTACCTCCTCCTGCCCTTTAGTCGGATCTAAGTGATGATCCCTACACCATATGTAGAACCTTTTCCACTTGAACGCATAAGACGCTCTCGTGGAAGGCCTCTTAGCCTCCTTTAAAATGTACATACATTCGGGAGGCAGATTCAAATGTCCATATTGCAGGACCTCAGGTGCCATGCTGTCAGGTTCAGTGATGAGAGGTTGGGGTGTAGTATCCTCCCGTTCATCTTGCTCAACAGGTCCGGTTTGCAAGACACACAGGCCGATGCAGCAGGTCCGGGTACCACCACTGTCGTGGCCAATCCAGAGCTATCAAGATCATCTCCATGTCCGACCTGAGGAGCTTGGAAACTACCTTCGGAATCAGAGGCAGGGAGGAAACGCGTAAGCAAATGTTCCCGACCAATCCATCAGGAGAGCGTTCCCCTGCGTCCCTGGCCGGTGGAATCTGGACGCTAAGGCGTGGCATTTTGCGTTTTCTTCGTCCGCAAACAAGTCTATGGCTGGACGACCCCAACAACGAAAAAGCTCTTCTACCACTTCGTCGTTTAGCACCCAGTCTGGCTGATCTTCGAAGTGCCTGCTGAGTGCGTCTGCTTTGATGTTTAACTCGCCTGGAAGGGGCACCGCCACCACTGAAAGGTTTCGAGAGAGAAGCCAGTGCCAGATGGTTTGAGCCTCCCGGGAGAGAGGGCGAGATCGGGTGCCTCCTTGTTTGTTCAGATAGAACATGGTAGTTGTATTGTCTGTCTGAACTAAGACTCAGTTGGACTCGATCGCTGGAAGAAAACCTTTGAGAGCTAGAAACACCGCTCTGAGCTCCAGCATGTTTATGTGGTACGTCATATCCTGTGCAGACCACTGACCCTGAATCTGTAGGGGACAAATGTGCGCTCCTCAGCCTTGTAGAGAGGCATCTGTCACTAGAGACTGGGTGGGTAGTGGCTGATGAAAAGGTACTCCCACCAGCACATTCCTCGTCCGAGTCCACCATTAGATGGCATCCTTCGCTGTCTGGGAAAGAGTGATACGATCTTCCCAACGCCCTGTCGCCTGGTCCCACTGATCTTCGAGAGCCTGTTGTAGAGGGCGCATTCTCAGCCTGGCGTTCGGGATGAGAAAAATGCAGGACGCCATGGAACCCAGCAGGGAGGCTACCTGTCGGACTGTCGGAAGCCGAGACTCTAATAGAATCCCACACTTCTGCCTCATGGAAAAAAGTCTCTCCTCCGAAGGAAACGCTTTTTCCAATCTTGTGTCCAGAACGAAGCCTAGGTAGTGGATGGACTGTGTCGGCCGCTGGACTGACTTCTCCAGGTTCACATGGAGACCGAGCCTGTGCAACTGGTGTAGACAAAGTTGCAGATCGTGCGTCACCTGTACCGGAGACGGGCCCTTTAGGAGCCAGTCGTCCAGGTATGGGTAAATGAAGAGTCCCTTTTTGTGAAGAAAAGCCGCCACCACTGCCATGCATTTGGTGAAGACTCGTGGGGCGGACTTGAGACCGAAGGGTAGCACCTTGTACTGGTAGTGTTTGCTTCCTACGACAAACCTCAAGTACTTGCGATGCTGCAGAGCAATCGGAATGTGAAAGTATGCATCTTGCAGATCCACCGAACACATCCAATCTCCGGCTTGAAGATGTGGGCATATTTGGTGAAGAGCGAACATGCGGAACTTTTCTCTGACTATGACCTTGTTTAGGAGACGTAGATCTAGTATAGGCCTGAACTTGTCCTCCTGATCTTTTTGGGGGACAAGAAAGTATCTTGAGTAGACTCCCTTGCTGGTGAGGGCAAGAGGTCTTTGGCGGAATGCTTTTCGAGGGCGCCCGGAAACATAGCCTGTATCCATTGCGCAGTATATTCAGCACCCACTGATCTTTCGTGATGCTGACCCACTCGGTCAGGTGTTGCGAAGTACTTCCTCCCACTGGAGTGGGCAACGGCGCCAGAGGAAGCCACTGATCAAACCTTTCCTCCTCTCGTGGTGGTAGAGGACTGCTGGTGACCTCCTCTACCTCTGTTGGATTTGCCTTGGTTCTTTTTCTGGGACCACTGAGGGGTTTGAACCCTCTGTTGAGCCCCTCTCCCCCTGTTGGTCTTAAAGAGGTTTTCGAACTCTTTTTTCTTCCCCAAACCCACCGCTTTCACCGTACCCAGTTCAGTCTTCATACGGGTCATCTCCTCATCTGCATGTTCTCCGAAGAGAGAGGAGCCCGAAAAGGGAAGATTAAGGATGCGATGCTGAGCATCCGGCTTCAGCCCTGTGAGGCGCAACCAAGCCGACCTACTGGCACAAACCTCATGCGAGTAGGAATGTGCTGCAAGCAGTGCACCGTCCGCTGCTGTGCTTATCAACTGGTTCGCCACCAAACATCCTTCTGTCATAGTTTCTTCGAAGTCCTTCTGGTCTTCCTTTGGCAGTTTGGACTTGAACCTCTCCATGGAGTCCCATAAGGCTCTGTCGTATCTACCCAGCAGTGCGGCCGCACTGGAGACCTTCAGCGAGGAAGCAGCTGAATTGCAAACTTTGCGACCCCACGAATCCTGAGATTTGCTGTCCTTATCTGGTGGGACTGAAGAGGAAGCAGCAACTGCATGCGTCTTCCTCGCCGCTGGCACTATCAGAGTCTGCTGGAGGGTCAGATTTTACAAAAACTGGGTCAGAAGAAGGCGGTTTGTATTTCTTCTGTATGCGGGCTGGCACCGCTCTGATGGCTGCTGGGGTTAGGAAAACGTCCTTGACCGGATCCATAATTCCCAGGACTAAAGGCAGCAGTGGACGAGAGATAGATTTTTTGTGCAAAGTTTCAAAAATGACTGTCGTAGTAACCTGGGGGACAGACATTTCAATGCTCAGCTTCTGAGCTCCCCTTTGCAGGACATCCAGATAAGTACCGATGTCATCGACTGGAGAGGATCTGGAAGTAGGACTATCCGTCAACGTGGGAGAGTAATCCCTTTTGGAATACCTGGTCGAAGAAGTAGAGGAAGTAGACGGAGTTCTTCGATGTTTACGGTGAGCACCGTGCCTCCTCTCACGTGACCTTCTTGGGTGCTCTTCCCTTCTAGGAGAGCGAGATCTAACCGGATCCTGTCTTCTTGGTGAACGAGATCTGACAGGATCTTCTCTGGGAGATCGGGATCTCACTGGATTTTCCCTTCTGGGAGAGTGAGATCTGATTGGTCTTCTCACAGGTGATTTTCTGGGAGGACTACGCCTGTCCACTTCCTCCACCAGTCTCTGGAGAGGAGACCTGTGCTGCGGACTGGCGTACTCATGCATACGTTTGGTAGCCCCTGACTCCTGCCAATGGTCCAATGACTTAGACCATCTGGGAGACAGTCTGACCTCCGCAGGCGAAGGATCTGGCTGACGCACAGGAGATCCGAGGACAGAACTTCTGGATCTTGAAGATGTTGTTGAGGAGCCAGAAGACTGTGAAGTAGAATGGCGAGAAGCTGACTCCGTAACCATGATCACAGAATTGTTTGACGATCGAGGCCTTTCCGAATGTCTCGACGTCGAACGTTCTGGCGTCGCACGTTTTTCTCTCGACGCCGAATGTTTTCGGGGAGTCGGCGGATCCAGCAATCTCGACCTCGAATGCCTCGATGGCGATCGATGCGAGGATCTATGGTCTCTCGACGTCGAGTGGTGATGACCAGCCGTCGACGGAGCCCTCTGTCTCGACGTCGAATGTCTGTGCGACGACGGCAGAGGGGTATTGGTCACCCTCGACGCCGAACGTTGATGAGACGTCGACGGAGACTGCGTCCTCGACGCCGATCGACGTTTTACTGTCGACGGCAGAGGGGTCTTGGTCCTTGACGCGAACGTAGTTTTTTAGACGACGGCGGAGGGGTCTGGATGACGACGGCGGAGGAGTGACCTCCCTCGACGCCGATCGTCGCCCGGTTGACGACGGCGGAGGGGCCTTGGATCTTGACGCCGGTCGTCGCCCGGTTGACGACGGCGGAGGGGATTTCGACGACGGAGCTGGATCCTTAGACGTCGTCGACGTACCTGGTCTTCTTTTCGACGGCGAGCCCGACTGTAGTTTTGACGATGAATGACCCACCGGTGGCTCTTTCCTCAGCGCCAAGCCTGACGCTGAAGCTGAAGGGCGAGAAGACTTCTCTTTTGAAGATGTTCTAGCCTTCTTGGAGCCCTTCTTCACCTTCCTCTGGATGACCTGTGAGCCAGGCCATAGTTGCGAATTCTCTCCCTGTCTTTGAGAGTTCTTCCTGACGGGTGCTCGCAGTGAGGAAAGGTGCCTGGATCATGTTCTTCAGGCAGACACAGGATACAAACGTCGTGGTTGTCTGATTTTGCCTTCTTGTTGCCACAAGAAGGGCATTTGTCAAAAAGTGAAGGCATTCTCAGCTGAAAATGCTCACTAAACTGACTAAAAGTTGTTAAGATGAAGTAAATTTCTGTCAGAAAAACAGAAAATTAGTGGAGCTGTGTTACCAGGATCCTTCCTGAAGGAGCCGGAAAGAACAACTGACCTAACTGTCACCCCTGAGGCATGATGGGATACCGGGGGTCATGGGTGCCTTAAAGGCACGGTGTCAATTTGTTTTGTATACAGCTACAGGTTAGCTTTTCAGTCTTTTTAGACTGTGTGTTTGCAATGCAGCCCGGGAGCTTTCTATGGTTTCAGGGTGTTATAAGAATTTCTGCTGCTCCCTAAGCATTAAAACAGTTACTAAACAATATTTTGTGTTTCTCATGTTTCTAATGCATATTATTCATGTATAGTGGAAATTCTTCACAGCATATTCCAGCTCTGATGTGATTTGGCTGCTATTATATATATATATATATATATATATATATATGGGGCACATAAAATATAGTGTTTCCGGGGTCCCGCGCATGGGCGGGAATATTCTAATGCTTATGACTATTGATGAAAACTAGACATAACCCACATTAATGAGGAAAATAAATTTGCTAGGATGAGGCTGGGGAGATGCCTGTATGGAAACAAATACCCGGAGGATCTCTGCACAAAAGTATTGGAAAAAACAGTGGAATAAACTACTACAAAATATGTAATTTCAGAAAGGACTGCATGAGGAAGGGGAAAAAGTTGGTCAATTGCTAGCTTGGCTCTTAAAGTGAGAAGAAGCAAAGAATACTTTACTTACAACATCATAGTAACTCTTCTATTTTCGTATCATGTGATGGCTATCATGCACTTTAAAAGGGTGGCCAGCCCTCGTGACGTTGTCATGTGAACAAGGCTACGGTTTAGCCGAAACGCGTCGTGGCGGACTGGTGCTGGGTTTAAAACAATAAAATAACTTTGCACCGCAATTTGGGTCTCGTTGGTTCCTGTTCGTTTGTGTGGCGGACTGCAGCGCTTGTGGACGAAGGAGCTTGACATACCTCGTATTTGGCATCCGGGACTGCTTCCCCGGACTTTACGAGACCCCTCCACGTTTTGGGCAACGGCGGCAAGAAGCAACGTTCTTTTGGGACCTTAACCAAAGCTCCGTGTAGGAGATGTCGCCAACGCCCCAGGGAAAGCGGAATTGACTGCGGCGGCGGGTCAGAGGAAAACCGGAAGGAGTTCGGGATTCTGGGTCGGCGGAAGCGGATTGAGAACCTCTGGACTCCCCGTGTGTGTACCTGGGACGCTGTGCGGACAGACCGCAAGATACCCTGTGTGGAGTAGCAGGATCGGCTCGGCGGCATCTCAACCGGTAGGAGCATCGACTGCTGTGTGCACTCTTGTATTTCACCCATTTCCACGCACCATGTCGGCGGACACGTTAAGGGGGCGTGTTGAGGCGTCTAGGGGCATGTTCACGGATTCCCCGGCTGGGGGATCCGGGTCTAACACTAACACTAATTTGAATGTGGTTGCGGTCAGCGGCACGAGAAATGAGGCTAAAGAACTATTCAAACGCTTGGAGAAGTGTAGTAAGAGAGAACTATCTAAATGGTGGGAATTTACCTCTTTGACCGGCTATTTGGACGTGGGGCGAGTACCGCGTGGCTTGCGCATCATGCTAGCTCCGTCCTATGAACAGCCTGACCCACTCATGCTACAAGCCTGGGCGCTTTGCAACTTAGAAAATTCTAAACGATTGATGGCCATACTAGTTCAGTTCGCTGAGAGCGATAGATTGAAGCTCTTAGATGAAATCAACTTGATTGAAGCTGATATACTCAAATTGCCTCCTACTCCGGAAATTGATAAATATAGAACGGACATGAATGCGCGACTAGCACGTGAGGAGGATATCATCAAGAAGAGAAAAGCCTTCAAGTTCATACGAGATAGACTAGACTATGAAAATGGCCAAATCTTTACTTTTGCAAGAAAGTACGACAACATCAAACAAAGTAAAAATGTATCGGCCGTTGCTGCTACAAATGTAACTGATACCACTGTACCGCCACAACAGGTAGAATTGTCCTCAATTTCGGGGGATAGCTCACAACCCGAAAGTGAGTCGGACTCGGAGATGAGGCGACAACAACGGTCGGGGTTTCGAAAATTTACCCCAGGGCAGGAGTTGGAGTTGGTCCAGCGGGATCGCAAATTAACTTTGCGCTCAGCAAATCAACCTACCGGAGGCAGCAAGCCAACCGGAAACGCTCAGAGAGGCGCAAAAGCAACAAACGCCGCAAGCGTAAAGGGAACGCCAAGGAGACAGCGTCCTCGCTGGCAGCGCAACAAAGCACAGCCAGCACCGTCACAGGATTGAACGCCAACACAGTAGTTGATGAGAATGGACACTCTGTCATCAACCTGACTGAAATCGATCTAACCCCCAAAGAAACAAGCATTCTGGCGTTAGGCTTAACGTACAGTCCAAGGGGAGATTTTGATTATACGACCACGAAGATCGATGTTTTTAAATTCGTGCGCAAACTCAAGTTGAGGAAATACCACAATGCGCACAAAACAACTGAGAGTGTGGCTGTTAGTAGTGATCAACCTGTAGACCCTAGCCTTGGCACCCCTGCAATTAGAAATGTTGAAATATCTATGGGATCAGCCCTAACACAAGAACTCTTTGAACTCCAAGAGGAGGAATCCTCTTTAGGATCTTACAACTCAACGACACTTGGGGGTGAACCTGCCACTGCCTTATGTACAACACCTTTCAAACCAAAGTCGAAATTTTGTCCACTCATGATAAAAGATAATGTGGATATATTTCATGACAAAGTGGCAATACAGTTGAAGGAGCTACAGATTAAGAATGCCCACAGAAAGAAACGCTTCAACTACAGGGACAGTGAATATCATCAGTTAATCAAAAAGCTGAGTGCAAACAAAAATGTGGTAATACGTCAATCAGACAAAGGGGGTAACGTGGTCTTATGGCCACGTAAGATGTACCTAGAAGAAGCCCTGAAACAATTGAACGACAGGGACTGTTACAAACGTATTACGCCACAGGCTGCTCTACAGGCGAGGAACACAATATATTCAACATTGATAGCCTGGAGGAGCAAGGGCCTCCTTACCATGGATGAACTTAAATTCTTGAGGAATGATTTTCCGGTTACACCAGTAATTTATTTCATTCCAAAAGTTCATAAGTGCTATCAACAACCTCCAGGCAGGCCCATAATTTCGGCTTGCAACAGCCTGTTGGAGAACATGAGTAAATACATTGATTTCTTTTTGCAAGATTTTGTGAGAAACCTGCCATCTTTTATTTTGGACACTAGTGACTTATTAAGGAAACTAGCCAAGTTCAAATGGAACACGAACTATATACTGGTATCTATGGATGTCACCTCTTTGTATACCAGTATATTTCACCAAGATGGTATGAGAGCAGTACAGCATTTTCTTGGGAAAAGACCAACTTGTTTCCAAGATCACTCTAAGATGCTGATAGATATGATCGCAATCTGCTTAGAGAACAATATGTTTTTGTTTGCCAACCAACTTTTTCTTCAAACCAGGGGAGTGGCTATGGGGGCCTGCTTCTCTCCCAGTTATGCCTGTTTGCACATGGGGTACTGGGAGGAGCAGGTCCTGTGGCAAGAACATTTGGCCATTATGAATACAAAGGTAAAACTTTGGTCAAGGTTTATTGATGATTTGATTTTTATTTGGGAGGGCACTGAGACGGAGGTGATAGATTTCATTGAGAAACTGAATGATAATGATCTTAACATCCGTTTTACCAGCAATATCAGTGCAACTTCTATAGTGTTCCTTGATGTTGAGATTTACGTCCAGGCAGGCAGCCTTCAAACTAGGTTGCATCGAAAGCCCACTGCAGGCAATACATTGCTGCATGCTGGGAGCCATCATCCAGCGCACCTGATACGGAGCATACCCTACGGGGAGATGCTCCGTGTCAGGAGGATCTGCAGCAGTGAGGAAGAGTGCCGGATGGCTCAACTCCACTGTAAATCTCGTTTCCTTCTTAGAGGCTATAAATCAGAGGCCATTGATGTGGCAATTCTTAAGGCCAATAGAACGGACAGATTGTCACTCCTGGGCTCAGAAGTGACTAATTCAAAAACCCAGATTAAGGACTCACAAGGGGTAACAAGGATGATTATGGGTTACAGTAACCAGCATAATAGCATCTACAAAATCATTAAGGAGAATTGGTCCTTACTGTCTGAGGATCCTATTTTGGGTCCAGTTATTCCAAAATTCCCCAGTATAGCATACCGTAAAGCTAGGTCGATGAAGGATAGCTTGGTGTCTAGCAGCCCAGAGGTTGTGATGGGAACTTGGCTTAACGAGAGTAAGGGCTTTTTGAGGTGTTCGAGTTGTAAGGCTTGTAAGAATGGCGTTAGCAAAACTGAAGTGAAAACACCATTGTCGCCATTCCCAATCAAGATTAAACACAAGCTTAACTGCAAGACAGAGTTTGCAGTTTATGTTTTGGAGTGCCCTTGTGGGCTAAGATACGTGGGCAGTACGAGGCCTCAGGTCCACAAGCGCATTCTCCAACATCTGCGAGCAATTAGTAACTTGGACACCTCATATCCAGTTGCCCGGCACTTTGATAAGTGCCATGGCAAAGATGCTTCCCTCTTGTCTTATTATGTGATAGATTGTGTTCCTCCCCAGAGGAGAGGAGGTGATAGAGAGTCCCTGTTGCGTAAATTAGAAACGCGCTACATTATTCTTCTAGATACCAAGGTACCACAGGGCCTGAACACTGGGGAGGACTGCCACACCTATCTATAATGAATTCTGTCTGTTGTTATATGTAACCTATGTTTACATTGCCTTTCTGTATCTGTATTTGACCTAAAATTTTATCGTGTACCCTAGACGCCTCGTATTTGATTATTATGTAACTGATTTTAATCACATTGTATGCAGTATCACTATTTTTCACTTTATGGTAGCACTTTTTTTAGCCATCTGTGTGTATATATATCAACTTAGATACATTTTGCACAAGCTTTGCTATTTGCACATTAGTCAACTGTACTGTATACGCTAGACATTGATTTAGTTGCTAATAAGGACAACTATATACAAACCTAGGAATGAGTTCCACCATCAGGACATGGTTTTAAATGTTAATATTTATGTTTTTAACTTTTATATGTCCTTTTTGAGCTTTTATCAATTTTTGAGTAAACCATTGTGATTTGATGTGTATATATGAAATTTTGGTAATAGGGACTCTATAGGAATTATCAATGTATGGTGGAAGTTTGTATTTTGCATCCAGTTGTACAGATTTTTATTGACATTATTTTAATATGTGCAATATTGTGCAAATTACCAGCATTTAGGCTGTAATTTTGAAAGACATGTGCGAGTTTACTTACAACATCATAGTAACTCTTCTATTTTCGTATCATGTGATGGCTATCATGCACTTTAAAAGGGTGGCCAGCCCTCGTGACGTTGTCATGTGAACAAGGCTACGGTTTAGCCGAAACGCGTCGTGGCGGACTGGTGCTGGGTTTAAAACAATAAAATAACTTTGCACCGCAATTTGGGTCTCGTTGGTTCCTGTTCGTTTGTGTGGCGGACTGCAGCGCTTGTGGACGAAGGAGCTTGACATACCTCATATATATATATATATATATATCTCACCGATTCTTGCCCCAGCTGGAAGACGCGCTGCGGGTTGGGACGTTTTGGCAGGGATTCAAGGGGCCAGGACATCATAATGCCTCTTTCACTAAGTGTGCCCAGCCCTACAAACGCTGAAGAACGTAAAGATTTGACTTTGGTTCCCAACATCACGCTAATCCAGAGTACAGCCTTCTGGGAGTTGTAGTGTCGCAAGTGCTGCTACAAGGCGGATGATCACATGGTTTGGGGGCGTGTAGGACTTAAATAACGGACATTTGAACTGGGTCACACCAACATGAAACGCGGCAGCATAAAGGGGTCTGAAGAAGGAAAATAAACCGAAATGCATTACGCCTACGCTGCCTAGCTCCAATAAAAAGCCTCACCTGAATTTTCCCTGGCTGTGGCTGCTTCCTTTCACGTTGTTGGAGGGTGGATTTGCATATTCCGTGTCAGCCAGAGGACACGTCAAGCGGCCCCGTTCTTTCAAGAGACTGCCTTTTTCACTGGTGACTGCGAAAGCGGATGGAACATGCCCAGGTATGGGCTTTAAGGCAGTCCACCAACATAGCGTCGGAAGGCGAAGGACACTGCTTGCAAGCAGACCGTGACTGCACAGGTGAGTCGGTGCAATCTCACCGATTCTTGCCCCAGCTGGAAGACGCGCTGCGGGTTGGGACGTTTTGGCAGGTATTCAAGGGGCCAGGACATCATAATGCCTCTTTCACTAAGTGTGCCCAGCCCTACAAACGCTGAAGAACATAAAGATTTGACTTTGGTTCCCAACATCACGCTAATCCAGAGTACAGTCTTCTGGGAGTTGTAGTGTCGCAAGTGCTGCTACAAGGCGGATGATCACATGGTTTGGGGGGCGTGTAGGACTTAAATAACGGACATTTGAACTGGGTCACACCAACATGAAACGCGGCAGCATAAAGGGGTCTGAAGAAGGAAAATAAACCGAAATGCATTACGCCTACGCTGCCTAGCTCCAATAAAAAGCCTCACCTGAATTTTCCCTGTCTGTGGCTGCTTCCTTTCACGTTGTTGGAGGGTGGATATAGATAGATAGATAGATAGATAGATATATATATATATATATATATATATATATTCCAACCCTACTCCTCACAGAAAATATATACACGTCTGTCTCTCTTGCGTCTTCCTAGAGTGTCGTTTCAGAGATATATATATATATATATATATACCTGAAACGACACTCTAGGAAGACGCAAGAGAGACAGACGTGGAGACAAGAAACCAGGGATTCCCTCCAGCCGGACAAGCACCACTACGAAGAGACAGAGCGAGTGAACGACTCGAAGAAGCCAGGAGGCCAATGTTGCCACGCTGCGCCCAGCCACGCTTCAGGAGAAGCGTGGCTCTCTAAGGTACGGAATAGGATTGGGGGTGGGTCGGGACACAGGGAAATGCCCGCGAGTTGAGGTATTTCCTTTCTACAACCTCTATCCTCCTGCTCCGTATTTCCCTACTCCCTGAGCACCTTCACACTGTACATAGCACGAGCACCAACGGGTGGTCCCTTACTCCCTTCCCCCACCCGCAGCGTTACCAGATACTGATACTCTGTCTGCTTCTTCCTCCTATGCACCAGAGGGGAGCGATCAAAAAGGACGAAGACCAGACCAAGGGGAAACAGAGAAGACAAGAGGGAAGAAGTCCCAGGATAAGAGACAGTATTCAGAGGCATAACTCTGGGTTCAGTTAGGAAACGAACTCGGTCAATAAAGCCTTCTTTAGCAAGACAGTCTCGACATCAATCCTTCCTCTCGTCCACAATATACAAGAAGGTATAAATGAAGAGTTTTATAAGTATTATAGACAATTATGTTAAAGCACCCAACAATGTAATCACTATCAAGAGATACCAGATTCTGGAACTTCCAGGATTGCGTAGGCTAACACACACACTTAGAGAGCAATTAAAAATTCCCATTACACAGGAAGAAAATACTTAAGAGTTAAATACAAACTTTGGGCCCGGATGGACTGCCAGCTAAGTGGTACCAGGCCTACAATGATAAATTGAAAGTTTACCAGGAGGCCATAGAAAAGGGTCTCCTTCCGACCTATATCAGAAAAGCTCTGTTGCTTGTTCTGTTGAAACCATTGAAGGATCCACTAGACTACATGCAAGCTATGCCACCACTACCAGAGATCCTAGAAAGCTTTGGACAACAATCGGGTCTCTGTATAAACAAAGATCACTGGCCTGGCTGTCTGATGTGCCATTAGGGAACCTTCCGAGTGAAGAGGTGCCCTGAGAGCTCAAGACGTTCAGATATTTAGAGAATAGTAACATTCTGAAAGTAAATGTCAAATTGAATCCCACTCAATTGTTAAAGAGTCTAGAGGCATTACTGATCTTTTGGATCTCACTCATTGTGAACAGCTGGCAGGATAACCATAGCAAGATGGAGCTACCAGTGTGTCTATACTTGTTCGAATGCAGCCTATATGCGATTCAGCAGGAATGCAGTAGACGGCTGAGGTCACTACTGAATACATTGATTTGGGTAGGAAAAGTGGAGTAAAAATGGATACACTAACATGCACTTAGGAGAATGGAGGTCCTCAGGGCTCCAGACTTGGAAGCATATTATCTGGCATCACAATTACAGTTTATGGTGGCCTGGTTTGGTCAAGAATCCACTAGCGACTAAGAGTTAATGGGTTGGACATTACATGCAGATGAAATGGTCTGGTGTGTATTTAGGGGCACAGAGCCTTCCCAAACAATCCCCTGTTTAATAAATGACTTAATAACAATCTGGAAACAGTACTGGAGGATCTGGGGTACTTGGATGTCATATGCACGAGATCTACCTTTGTTGTTGCTTCCAGAATTTGCACATCTGACAAACTCATGAAGATGACCAGAGGAAAGGAGGGGGAAGAGGTACGCTGGGAGAGTGGTGGGAGGTGGGTGCAGTCTCCATTTGAACAGGCTTTAACATGGTAGCTACAATATCATGCCATTCATAATACCTCCCGATAATTATGCAGTAACACATTAACTATCCCACTGTATCCAACATGTTAAGGCTTACATGTGGCAGCAGATCAGGGATGAGTTATTAATAGACTATACATTGCTATTAGAACGCATACAGTTAAACATCCATCGGGCGCACGTGTAAAACTGGAGACTGGCTGAGGGATGCAGTTTACAAATAACCTGTATGATACCTACGATGTTGCACAGAATCAATCCAGAAATAAAAGCTATATGTCCGAAATGTGGAGTTCCTGAAGCTACATATTTTCACCTAGTATGGGATTGGTCCGGGTAGTGGAATAGTGTGCTAAGGTTGTAGAAAGATATAATCAACAGGTCTTAATCTCATTATTATTGATACAACATTTATGTGTGCTGGGCATAGACATCGTCAAATCTAAACAAAAAAAATGAAAATGTTGGCAATTTACATTGTTTCTTTAAATTAGATAAATAGCTATTTGTTAGTTTAGTAATAGGGGTTCCTAAATAAAAAAAATGAATCTGGTATACTGGTGAATGGGCATAGGTGGAAGAGATGGTGGGCCTAGAGATATGGGGAATGCTAGCAAGTTATCTAGGCTACCCTAAACAGCTAAGTATTCACAATGTAATGTAAACTATACCAAATAGTGTTCTGGTGCATGAGATAATTGTTCTGTATGTGATAATACATTTTTTATGTTGAAATGTAAAATTCAATAAAAATGTGTAAAAAAAAAAAGCAGAGGAGAAACCAATCTTTTGAGAATTGTGCTACGATACCCAGATCTCTGCCCAAAAAACTATAAAAGAAGCAGACAAGCAAATGTTGGCATCAATGCACCACTCCACCTCCTTGAGCGGATACATTTTATAGTTCCCTCAACTAGAGGCTACTTAGAACTGCATAGATTAAAAAATGGCTTGAACACAAGGAGTAGAGTGCCGTGTCTTGGTGTGTCCATAGAGCAATGTCTAAAGAGAAGTGTGCATCGTGCAAGGTCTAAATAGAGGAGAAAAAATATTTTTAGCTATGGCAATGTAATTAGAATGAGTCCATAAGTTTGAGACCCTGGAGAGCAATGTTATTGGCCCCTCAGTACAACTAGACAAAAGGAGCAAGCCATAAAGAGACTTATTCCAAGGCAACCGTATTTGTGGAGCAGTTCTGAGACAAAACCACATTATTTAGCCATTTCAGAGGCTGGAAATCTCGGAACACATTTCATACTTCCTAATCAACTTCCAGTATACATGCGGGTAGGTACTTCAGGGTCATCAGGCATTCGATAGATGCATGCCAAATGAACAACTGTTTTCTTGTGTATATCTCCATCCATACATTTAAAAAAAAGTCGATACACATATTGAAGAAAAAAACATTAAGGGCTAGTCCAAAATATTACACTGACCTTTGGTGATCGTGGATCTGGAGGTCGGGCAAATAATTCATCTTCTGCTAGTTGCACACCCGCAGGAACAGTCTCGGATGGTCGTGTACCATTATAGATATGGAACTTGCAGTGAGGGTTTAAGGCCATAGAAAGAAGCTCCAGAAGAGGAAACCAATCTTGAGAAAGTTTAGCTACACAGAGCTCCACCAAGCGATGGGTGTTGTTAATAATACACCTCTGTTCAAAGAGATAAAAAGACTGTTCTCAAAAAATATTTTCAGTTATATCAATTTGATTTTTTATATTTTCCATGGATTCACTCAGGTACATAAGTTTACGCTATATAAAACTTTATAAATAAATACACAAGAAAATATATCATTATAATTAAATGAAATCAACTATTATAATTGTTAACTGTAGACAGCAGAAGAAGAGCAGGCGAGTTTTAAAACACATTCAGCCTTGAGAAAATTTAGCTTTGCAGTTAATTTATAAAGACCAAGTAAATGTCATGGGGAAATAAAGAGCTACTCAGTAAAAAATGACAATGGTAAACTTTAGCTTTTTGAAAATATTTAGTTTCTCCTACTCCCAGGAAAGACTGTTCAACCAGTAGATTTGTAGAGTGCTTCTTGTCACCCGTAAGGGTACAAAGGCGCTGGCAGGGTCTAGTGGATTAGCCAAATAGCCAGGGCTTCAGGGGCTTTCGGAACTCTGAACGAGATGTGGAGGTCCGATGATGAAAGGGCAGCTCATTTCACACCTTTGCTGCTAGGTCGGAAAAGTAGCTACCTCTGCATCTGCTACGTCGGATGCAGGGATGAAGGTTAGAGAAAGGAATGTGGAGGTGTCTGGTTGTCTAGGGAGATCCAGGACGAGTCTGGTTGTGGTGTTCTGTATGGTCTGTAGTCATTGGAGGAGTTGAGCTGCAATCCCTGCATAGAGAGTGTTACTGTAGTCCAGTCAGCTGACATGAGGATTCAAGTGATGGTGCATCTTGAGCTTTTGGGTAGCCATTTGAATATCTTACAAAACATGCAGAGGACCAACAAAAGAGGAGGAGGGGACAGAGTTGACCTGTATCGTCCAGGTTAGCTTGTTGTCCAGAATGGTTCCTATCGTGGTCAGTAGGAGTAGATCAGAGTTCGGAGAGCCACAAGGATGTGTCCAACTGGGAGCTTTTGTTTCCGAAAATCAGTAACTCTGTCTCGTCAAAGTTGAGCATCAAGCAGTTTTCCTTCATCCACTTGGCAACATCTTTCAGGTAGTTGTAGAAGCTGGTCTTGGTGGGGTCTTCAGAGAAGATGAGCTGTGTGTTGTTAGCCTAGGATATGATGTTGAGTTCTTGGGCTTAGCCTTGCTGGCCAGAGGTATATTTTAAGTGTTGATTAAGGTGGGGCTGAGCGAGGATTCTTGGGGTACTCCACAGATGACTTATTTGGGTTCGGATGGGGAAGGCAGACTTTTTGTGCTCTTCCGATGAGGAAAGAGGCGAGCCATCTGAGAGTGCCTCTTCGGAGGCCTATGTTGTGCAGCCTCGTAATGAATGTGTGGTGGGAGACCATATCAAAAGCTTCCAAGAGGTCTAGGAGGGTCTCTCCACGGTCAAGTAGGACTTGGATGTAGTCAGTAGACGTGACGAGGGCGGTCTCTGTGCTGATGTCACAAGTTGTAGAAAATGAAATGATTCTAAATGCTGTTTATATCACTTCCCGAAGTGAATGACAGACACAGATGGTCGGTATGCGATCACAGAAAGCAAACACGACGAGGAGAACCTACTTTGAATAATCACATATGGACCTAATGTATACAAGAGTCACTTCCTAGAAGAATTTACAGGCCTTGCACCAGAAATATTATTCCCACCCATATTATGGGAAGGGGAATTTAATCATGTGCAGTTCTGATACTAGACAGATCTTAACCACCACAACCCTGAACACAGATGGTCCAACTGGCTGGGACTTATACAACCTGGTCATAAAACTGGAAACTGTAGGATGCCTGACAACTATTTAACCACGAGAAACAAGAATATTGTTCTTAGCTTATTGGTACGATGTCCATGCTATACTACACAGAATATTATGCACTGGCCAGATTACAAACATAATCGTAAATGTTAAATGTTAAGCTAGAATAGCTTTTGACTATATTCTTGTTAATCACATTATCACAGGAAAGGGCACAGGCAGTAATACAGACATAAGCATTTTAAATTAGTCTTTCTAAGAAAACACAGGACTTAGAAGCATTAAGAGATTAAATCAAACAAACCGAAACCGCAAGTTCCATCAGGAATGTATTATTACAATGGGTAAGATTAGAAGTAGTATTTAGAGTCCAAACCGAGCACAGCGGTTCATGGCCCGCCGCCATCGCCTAGCACCGGGAAACCCAAAATTCCTCACCAATCACTTTACCCAGAGAGCCCACCAGTCCAAGCCTCTACTTCACATGGCGTGTTCCCTTCTGCATCCCCGGACAGGGCTGGATATTTGGGGCAAGAAGATTTTCTCTTCCGCCAGCCTTGCTTTGCAGGCAGTGAACACTGCATGCCTCTTGGGCTGTTATGCCCACTTTATGTGGGAAACTGTTGGCCAGGTGCTGCCACAGGTTCTGGAGGACACCAGCGCCTTTCTCTCCAAAGTGGTAATGGATGAGCAAGATGTAGCCAAGTACACCATTCGTTGTGGGCTTGACACCACTTACGCGCTGGGCAGAGCAATGTCGTCAATGGGGTCTATTCAATGCTACGAATAGTTGAGAACTACAGGCTTTTCGGGAGATGTTCAGGCTTCCCTTTTGGACATGCCCTTTGATGGCACCCATCGTTTCGGAGACCAGGCGTCATGGCCCTGGAGAGGTTTAAGGATTTGAGGCCTAAGATCAACTCCTTGGGCCTCTTGGTGACCACCCATTCCCGGTCTGCTTTTCGTCCCTTTCGGGCTATGGAAAGGGCTATCAGCCGTGCCAGCCCCATCAAAGCTACAAGTGCATGTTCAGCAACCTCTGTGCTGCTCCTTTCGACCCCA